>NC_048598.1:63601882-63759382 GCF_003668045.3 Cricetulus griseus
CAGTGGTCACATTTGCTTATTAAAGTACAGAGAGAATAATGAGTCTTTTATGGGTCTTAGAGTCACGGAAATGTTGAGCTTCATGGCACCTTAGAAATTAACTCAAATGAACATTTCATCCATGGACCAGGAAACGGTTCGGCCTGAGAGTAGGGTACTGGCTTCTCCAGGTCACACAGTGGACACACTTCGTGACACACTAAAATTAGCTCTGGTTCTCCTAAGTTAGAATTGTTTCCTCTTGTAGTTTGAGTAAATGTACTCACTACCATAATGACACACACAGATACACACAGAGAGACACATACATGTGCATACAAAGGAGATACAGACATGCAGAGTGGTACACACACACACACATTTTTCTAGTTGTAGAATTTCCCTCCCTCCCTCCCTCCCCCCTCCCTTCCTTCCTTTTTCCCTCCTTCCTTTCTTCCATCCTCCCTCCCTTCTTCCCTTCCCTTCCCTCCCTCCCTCCCTCTCCTCCTCCATGCCCTTCCTCTTTCCCTCGTTCATCCCACTCTCCCCCCTTTTCTTTTTTTCTTTGTTTGCTAGGTCTTGATATATGCTTTGGTAAGTTTGGCCCAGTCTGACGAAACCTGACCTGGAGTTTGTGGCAATCCTCCTGTCTTAGCCTTCTGAGTTCTGGAATTGTAAGTATGTCTTGTCTTATCATACTTGGCCAGAATTCATGTTCTTGAAACAAAATTGAATGAAACTTGGCAATTTTCTCTAACTCATTTGAATTTATAAAGCTATTTGAGCTCTTTCATGATTTCATATCTGCCAACAAGGTTTCTAAGAGGATGTATTTTTTGTAACATGAATGAGGGAATTATATGAGATTGTCCCAAGCCCTGTAGTTATTTTGTCAATGTTAGCCCCTTCCCACTAAACCTAGATGCTGTGACCTCTTGTGTAGTTACATTTCCAGCTGCCCTCTTATAGGTCCCACAGAGAGTCACTTTGTGATCCCAGGAACATCTTCATTTATGGAGTCCTGTCCTCCCCAGTCTCATGACCTCTGCTAATCAACAGTTCAACATCTCCGTAGTTTTGACTTCCACAGTGCATCATATAAATACAGTCATAGTATGTATCCATTCAGAGTGACTCCCTTGCAGACATGGCCCTTAGGTTAAGGATGCATAGAGATCAGGAGCCCACAGTACCATGCTTACAGCCTGAAGCCAGCCTTGCAAATCTGGCAACTATTTGTTATGCTACATTCTTGATGATTTTTGTATATGGTGCAAGGTCCGGATCATAGTTGGTTTGTTTGCTGCACATGGTCATCTGGTTTTTCCAATATCATTGGATAAGGTGCCTTTCCTTTCTCTGTTAAAATGTCTCATTGTGTGTGCAGAGCTCAGTTGTCCATATCTGTATTCATCTGCGTCTAGGCTGCTTTATTCCACAAAGCCATGACAAAGCTGGAGGCAGATGTTAATCTTGGTCCTAGTTTCATTTTTGTTGCTATGATTCAACACACTGACAAAGAACAACTTAGGGGAGAAAGAGTTTCTTTTGACTCACAATTCCAGGCTATAGTCCATCATAGGAAGAAAATAGAGGAAGCAGGAACTTAAAACAGCTCCTCTGTTTACATGCAGTTAAGAGCACAGAGAAAGGAATGCTCATGTGATTGGTCCTCAACTGGTTGTCTTTTTCCTATAGTTTAGACTACCAGGGATTAGTGTTGGCCTCCTTCAGACTGGGTCATCCTGTATCAGTTAAGGAGATCAAGACAACCCCCTACAGACATTTATCTACAGGCCAATCTAGACAATCCCCTCCTGGAGCTATTTCTCCTGGGGGATTTCAGACAGTGTCAAGTTGACACTATATAAAAATAAATGAACAAAACTGAAGCAATACAATATTACAAAATATTAACTTCTGAGATTTTATAAGGAATCTTCAGTTGGCATTAGTTGTTCAGCTTGGCTTGTTCCATATCTCTAAGGTCTTACCCTCCCTATTCTTATTAACTGGAAACTTGCTTCACCTAGACAGAGGCTCTTTGCCAGGAAGGGAACATGCTCTTCACTTTTTGAATCATAAACTAGACCACATGATGGGACTACCTCTCTTAACCCACTACACCCATACACAGGACTTTGGGCTTTGGATGTCTTTTTGCCTCTTTAATTGCATTGCCTGTGGCTCCTCGGCCATCCTGAGCTCCCTCGGTGTGTACAAACCAAGTACATCTCCTTCTCAGGGTCTGAGCTTTCTTTTCCTTCTGCCCAGGAAGCTTTTCCTGCTGAAGGTCACATGACTAGCCCTCTTTCCCACTGCACCAGTAGAGCCCAGACTTTTCTTTACAATAGCCTCTCAGAATGTCTGTCACCTCAGTTCCCCTTTATCAGTCTGTTTGCTTCAGGTATTGTCTCCTTTATGTTTATTCATTTCTTTGATGTTTACTTCCTGTACTAGGCTATTTCCCTCTGTGAAGCCCTTTGGCTTTTGTCTAGTTTTCCCTCCAGTATAGCCAGCATTGGAGCTTCAGCTGGAACATATCAAGTGCTTAAAACAATCTTTGTAAGACCTTTTATTTTTTTTAAAAAGACCATATTTATTTTTAAATGTGTTAACTATGTAGACTAAGAAGTATCTATGTGAAGGTGTGTGCAACTGAGTGCAGTACCACTGGAGGCCAGCAGAGGGTGCCTGATCCCTTGGAGCTTGGGTCAGCCCAATGTGTGCATGATTTCATGGAACTGTCCTAAGAATGAAGAAAACTAGCTAAATATAAGCAGTGAACAGGCAGCATGGGTGTGTTTGTCTTTGCTCTTTCTCTCTTTGATGTGAGCAGCTGTTCACGTTTCTGTCTTCACTTCCTTCCAATAATGGACTATAACTTGGAATTGTAAGCCAAATAAAACTCCTATCTCCAAAGTTGCTTCTGTCAGAGACATTTTATCACAGCAACAGAAATGATATTAGAATAAATAAGTCTCTCCTCCTCCTCCTCCTCCTCCTCTTCCTCCTCTTCTTTTAAAGATAGGGTTTCTCAATGACCTGGAACTCACCAAGTAGTCTCACTTGATGTCATCATACAATGGCCTCACTTTCCTTTTTTGTTTATAGTTTTCTTTTTTATTTACTTATTTTTAATTACTCATATTTACATATCCATCCCCCCATTCCCTCACCCTCCCATCCTCCCATCCTCCCATGTTCCCTACCCAACCCATCCCCCGCCTCCTCCTCAGGGATAGTGAGGCCCTCCACCAAGGACCTTCAAAGTCTGTCATATTGTTTGCGGGAGGGCCTAGGCTGTCCTTGCTGTGTTTGGGCTGCAATAGTATCCCTCCATAGGGAGTGGGCTCCCAAAGTCCATTTGTGCTCTAGGGATAAAGACTGGCTCCGCTGTTAGAGGCCCCATAGACTGTCTTGGCCTCCTAGCTGGCACCCACATTCAGAGGGGTTGGTTTGGTCCAATGTTGTTTCCCCAGCTTTATGACTAGGGTCTCCATTCTATCAGTAGGTCTCTTCATCCCTGTCTTGGATCCTTTGCTCAACACTTCTCCTCTCCACAACTGAATTCTAGTAGTATGGTGCTTAGCTGTGGGTGTCTGTTTCTGCTTTGAACAGCAACTGGATGAAGACTCTCTTTCCTCTCCCTGCTCCCGGGCTCCAGTTTGGTCAGGGGTTCTTGTCCCATCCCCTTCTTTGAGGACCTATGCAATCTTCTCTTGGGGTCCTCCTCCATTGCTGGTGGGAGTGCAAACTTGTACAACCACTTTGGAAAGCAGTATGGCAGTTTCTCAGGAAAATGGGAATCAGTCTACCTCAAGATCTAGCAATTCCTCTCTTGGGTATATACCCGAAGAATGCACACTCATACAATAAGGACATATATTCAACTATGTTCATAGCAGCATTATTTGTAATAGCCAGAACCTGGAAACAACCTAGATGCCCCTCAACTGAATAATGGATAGAGAAAATATGGTATATTTACACAATGGAGTACTACTCAGCAGAAAAAAAAAAAAAAACCAATAGAATCTTGAAATTCGAAGGCAAATGGATGGAACTAGAAGAAACCATCCTCAGTGAGGTAACCCAATCACAAAAAGATAAACATGGTATGTACTCACTTTTTTTCTTTTGATTTTTAGAGATAGAGCAAATGATCACTAGCATAATCCACACTGTCAAAGGAGCTAGGAAACAAGGATGGCCTCACTTTCTAGCTACAGGGATTCTACTGTTTCTGCCTCTCAATGTGGGGATACAAGTGCACACCACTATGCCTGGCTTTCATACACAGTTTCTGGAAATTTAACTCAAGTCCTCATGCTTGCAAGGACACTGTTTACCTATGGAATCATCTCCCAGCGTATTTCATTGAATTTCACTTACAAAACTTCCCATGGGGTGATTTAATTTCCAGATCTGCAGGTGGAGTATGGAACTTAGGATCCTAGGTGACAATGCATCTGAATCCAGAGTGAACAAATACAAATTCTTGGTAAGATACCTTCAGGAAATCTGTAAGATATAAGAATACCAGGTCATAAAAAAATGGTAAAGGAAAACCAGAGGTACAAGAAAGACTTCTAGGCCTAAAGCAGACACTTGTTTTTATAGGAGTAAAGTATAAACTTTTGCTGAGTATTGATGGAGCTGTTTATTGGATTGCCTAGACCATCGTGATTTGCCTGGTACCCATTCCATCTATTTGTCCTCTCCTGCCATTTCACCCACCTAGGCTGTACTAACTCCCCTGCTATCATTCAATTGTCAAAGTTTAGCAATTTCCCCCAAGCTTTCCATTAACCTCTCTGTCATGAGGACTTAGGGAAGAAATTTCATTATGGGGAAGGTGAAGAGGGCATCATTTATTTACTTAACACTAAAACTTTTTCAAACCCACAAATTATAGTCTTCTCATCCTAACAGTGACTGAGTACTTAATTAGTTCTCAAAGCCACTCTGCTTCTTCCAGCTGGGCAGAGCCTCCTGGAAGGTCACCATGCAGCAGAACATCTCTCTTCTCTGCCATTGGCCCATCTTACAGATTAACCCATCATCCATTCCCATCATCTGCCCAAAGCCAGGAAGCATACTATTGCTTAACTCAATGCATCTATTTGTAAAAGTTTATTTTTAAATACATGTGCATGTGAGCATGTCTCTGTGAGTATGTGCATATGAGTGCAGGTGCCTATGGAGACCAGGAGTTCCCTGGAGCTGAAGCTAAAGGCAATTATAAGCTCCTTTATATGAGTGCTAGGAATAGAACTCCAGGCCTCTCCAACAGCAGTAAGTGCTCTTAACTGCTGAGCCAGTCCTCTGATGCCTCTATTTGAGTGTCTTCTTTCTTAGCCTATTTTCCCAAGGAGCTCCCTTTTCAAATGCTAACAACCAAGATTAGCTTTAATAGCCTCAGTCATTAATTGTCTGACCAGAGTAAAAATATGTCCTGGGAGACAGATTTTACTTCTAGAAGCCTCTGATAATGTCAAGGAGCTGTTCTGTTCAGAAGGCTGCAGTGGACCCCAGAATACAAATTGTTCTTTCTTAGGTGCTGGACTCCATCCTGAGGATTGTAATCTCAGTATGTCAATTCTGACATTTCAGTGAGTAGGCACTGCACTGTTTTTTAGGCAGGGGATTATTAATGGTCTATACAGAGAGAAACAGAAATACCATGAGATGACATTTACATCTATTTCATCAAGATGATGGGTGGCAATGTGTCATAGGCTTAAGTGCCCTACTGCTAAGGTGAAAGCAGAGACAATAGGGACAGAATTAAACCAGATGGCTGTTTAAGCCCAGAAATAGAAATAGAAGAATCATTTAGAGTAGCCTATTTTTTTGAATAGGCAATTGTAAGCAAATGCACAAATGTATGTGTGCATTGGATATGTGTGCGTGTTCATTTGTATGTGTAGGTACAAGTGTACACATACCACAGAGAACATGGAGGTCAGAGGGCAACCTCCTATGTCTGTCCTCACCTTCTACATTGTTTATGACAGGAACTCTTGTTCATTACTGTGTGTGCCAGGTTAGCTGGCCTGAGGGCTTCCAGAGATTATTCTGTCTCCACTTCCCATCTTGGAGCAGGAGTGCTGGGATTACAAATATGTGCACTACAGCATCCACCACAAGAGATGAGTTCTGGGACTTTGAACTCAGGTCCTTATACTTGCATCATTTTACCCATGGAGCCATTTTTCCAGCTCCAGTTAATTTTCTCATGTTTGAGAAAGGGAAATATCATTGGAGAGACAACAATTGCTATGGTTAGGCAAGTCCAGAATCCATGTTTTAGTCAACATTTAGTGACTTCAATCACCTGCTATGCACCAGGCTGTGGCTATCATTGTATAATATATTGACAGAGCTCCTGATGCTATGAGTACAATGTCTCAGTTTTCATTTGTATATCACCTCATTGCAAATTATTTCAAAATGGAAAATCATTTCATTTATAGACCATTTTTACCTCTGAGATGAAAGAGCAACCTAATACATTTTTGTGCTACCACTCAAGTCAGTCTTAACTGAATAGTACAGAAGCCCTTGGGAGGGGTAATAGATTAACTGTATGACTCCTTGTTGTCAATAGATATATCTTACCATTTTATGGATGAGAACATTGAGGCTCATAGAGCTTGAATTACTCACCATATCACAGAAACAGAAATGTTGTGAAGACTCATGTGCATATCTGACTGATTTCAAACCATCTCTTATTCAAACTAATACTTCTAATTTGGTATCTGTACCAGCCTTTTTCTTTTGGTGCCACCAATCAGCTCCCAAATCATGACAGCCTTATCTCATCTCTTATTTTAATCTGTTTCTCTTTATCTATGCTTTGCCTCAGGGCTTTTTACCTTTCTTTGTTTCTGTATATCTTACTTTTGTGCTGTCTCCATGGCTGGCTGGCTGGCTGGCAACTGCCAGCTTCTGGCCCTGGGTCTGTTCCTCCCTTTCTTGCTCACTCTTTCTTCTCCTTCCTCTTCTCTAGTTTCTTCCTCCAATTTATTATCTGTGCTCACCAGCCCCGCCTATCCCCCCCCACCTACCTATTGGCCATTTAGCTTTTATTAGACCAATCAGGTGCCTTAGGGCAGGCAAGGTGAAACAAGTGCAACATGTCTTTACATAGCTAAACAAATAGAGCACAAACAAATGTAACACATTTTTACATTGTTAACAAAGGCCACAGAAACAAATGTGACTTCCCTTCACATAAATAATATTCCACAGCATAAGCAAATGTAACACATCTTTGTTTAGTTCAAGAAGTATTCAACAACAGGTATCTTCTTGGGGGAATGCATTTCAGAAACCCACAGAGAATCTAACCTCAGGAAGCTGAGAATCTAACTTCTAGAAGCTGGCATTTGGCTCAGTGTCTAAGATGCTTATTGGACAAGTATGAGGACCTGAGTTGGAAAATAACACTTATGTGAAAAATATGGCACTGCAGTGTGGGCTTGTATCACAACCCCAGAGAGGCTGAAACAGGAGGACTGTTGGAGCTCTCTGGTTAGGTAGTTCAGCAGATTAGTAAGCCCAGGATCAGTGAGAAATCCTGTCTCAAAAATAATGATGGACAAAGAGAATACTTAGTTGGTTTCCACTCCCTACCAGAACATACATTTCTCTCTTCTTAAATTATTTCTTTCTAATGTACTTTCATTTATTCTGTGCTATCTTTGGGAAACAGGCCTAGTGATGTGCAAGGCATGTTAACTCTTCACAAAGTAGAAAAGGACTGTTATGAAATGGAAAGGGAGGGCAAGCTCTGATGACTGGAAGTCTGGGATTCTCCATGTGAGAGAAGGATGACCAAGACATTAGATACTTTGTGGGAGAACTACCCTTTTTAAGCGAAGGCTGAGTGGTACAATGAGGCCTGTTGCCATGACACCAAATGATTCCCTATTCAGTGTGATGGAATCCCCATTTGTGTCCTTAAAAAATTAAAGCAGTTTTATGGATATTAAATGTTTAAGTGGTTCCAGCAGCTAGAAAGAAAAATTGCCTTATGAATAAAACAGACCGACGGCTGATTGCTTGCATGGGAAGTATTTGAAAAACGTGTTCACAGAGTTTCAAGCCTGGCAGCCTTTGTTTTATGGGGTGCGGTGATAGGGGGAAATGGATGAATGGATATATAAATGATTGGAGGCAAACTACAGAATATAAAAATTGTGAGAGAGGAATTAAACTTACTTCAACACATTTTTCCCCCTGAACACTTATTATAAGCTTGACACCATGCAGGGCCTCTTGGAGCATGTAAAAACTGCCTCTGGTACAGAGTGTGAGTGCATTCCTCCTCCCTTTCTTCATGCATTAGCTGGGATGACACTACATATTCTGTTGGTATTCCAATGTTTTCATATAAAGCTTTAAAAATTTAGAGGGCAGGTTGATACCACATCCATTTAGGAAAGTAATAGTAGTAAGTTCACCCTGGGCATTGTGATCTATCCAATCATTGTTTCTTGGCCAGATTTGTAGAACCGTGAGTGTGTTTCCTTCTATGGGGGCAGGCTCAAACTAATCAATAAGAAAGAAGTTGGTTACCCACATAACATGATTATCACTATTGCACCCATATGCATTTTTTTTTTCTTTACCATGCTGCTCATGGTTGCAGTTCACAAGGGTTATAGCAGGGTAGGACTACTGACAATAACCACCACAACCACCACTGCCACCACCACCACAGCAGCCTGCAAAGCCCCCCCCCCCCCGGGTACTATGAAAACAAGCCAGCAAAAGAGCGGACACTTCCTGGTCAGTGATTGATTGATTTCTCCATGTTCCGTGTGCAATGCCTATAGCTTCCAGGAGGAACACAATTCCTTGTGTAGTGTAACTCCAGTTAAAGATTTTTAATGTATATGCACTACCATTTTATAAGCTTTGCAAATATAAAATCTTCTTATTTTTCAACCATAGTACCTATGGTTTAGTTCAGCTCTCATACCTCCTCAGAGAAGTTTCTTTGTCCAGTGGATGTTGGTTACAGAAGAAATTCATGACTGGCTAAAGTGCAGGGAATAAGTTATTGAGGAGAACTCAGCCACAAATAAGACACCTATATCACACTCCCCTAAGGCTCAGGAACTGTCCTGAAAGAAGGGCTGGAAAGATAAGAGGGAGAGGTGGAGAGTGACCAGAGGAAAACAGTGTGTTCTGAACACGATGGGACTTCTGTACTCCTTAACTCAACAGCAGTTGTGATTGCCTACACAGAATCAAGCTGTCCAGTGTCTTAGTGTGGAGTGGGAAAGTGGTTCATGGGCCCCTACCTCCAACTGAGGAGCAATGGACAGCTGATAACTTCTGGGGGTAGACAGTCAATTTTCTGTAATGGTATGACCCTGGGTAAGTTGACCATACTCAAGTGGATGGGTCTACCCCCAAAATACATAGCATAAATAGGATACTATTGGTTATTGCATTTAAAAATTAAGAGGGACATAGAGTGGGGGTGGTTATGGAGGTGTGGTGGATCTGGGAGGAGTAAAGGAGAGTAGTTGAGGGTGAATGTTATCAAAACACATTTGGCAACATTCTCAAAGAGTTCATAAAATACTTATTTTTAAAAGAGAAAATAAAAGCTCATCCATAACTAAAAAACCTCATTTTGTTATTTTTTACTTTATCATTGGGAATTTCATGTGTGAATAATATATATATATATATATATTATTCATTTACCACTCCCTCCTCCTGGATTCACATTTTTTCATATACATCCCCTCCTAGATTTATGTCCTTAAAAAAAAAAACACCAAGCTCATAAATGAATGTACATGAAAACATCTGCTGGAGCATTGCCAATCTGTGGAGGACCATGGCCTCTAGAAAGACCAAACTGTATATTATTTATCTATCCTTTGATAATTTCATAGATAATAGAAAATCAGTCTTTTTTGAGAAATAATTTATATGATGTAAATTCTATCCTCTTTTGTGTGTGTGTGTGTGTGTGTGTGTGTCCATGCGTGTGCGGACAGATGTATGTGTGTGCAAGTGAGTGTGTGTACATGTGTCTGCAGAGACCAGAGGTCAACCTGGGGCATCATTCCTCAGGTATGTTCACCTTGTTTCTTCTGAGACAGGGTCCCTCATGGACCTGGATGTCACCAAGTATGCTAGACTAGCTGGCCAGTGAGCCCCAGGGTTCAGCTTGCCTCCACTTCTTCAGTGCTGGGGTGGCAAATATCTATCACCTTGCCTAGTTTTTTTTTTTTTAAATATGGGTTCTTGTGGATGAACTCAGATGCTCATGCTTGAAAGGCAAGTACTTGACTGACTGAACCAGCTCCCAGCCTGCTCAGTTTTAAATTCTCCAAGTTTACAACCCAGAGAACCTTGATGATAGTTGTCACCTAAGAACCCATTATAACAATCAAGTTGTTGAACATCTCTGTTACCCCACAAAGTTCCATGGGGGGCATCTTTTACTAGCTCCTTTCCTCTGCCTTAGAACATAATGGCAACTCTTCAGATCTCCGTTCTTGTAGTTTTGCCTTTCCCAGGATACTAATGGCATCATTTAGTGCATAGCCTTTCCTTCATTAATCTAACATAATGCTTTTGAAGACTCATTTTTGGTTCTTTGGTATAGCCCCAGAATATTCTTTCTTTTAATGGCTGCATACTTCTCTTGTGCATGCATGTGGCACACATGTTTATCCATGTACAAATAGACAAACATTTGGTTGAATATTTGTTTTCTTTTATTCTTTTTTTCTAGACCAATATGGCTGTTAATTTTTGTACAATGCCAACTCAATGTTTTCTTTTATTCTTAGATGTTACCAAATTTCACAAATATATCTCTGTGTGGACAATAGGACGCTTTTCTCTCACTTATGTAAAGTTTTTCAGTATAGGCTTTTTCTCATTCCCGTCCCCATATATTGTAACTTGTTTTCTTAAGGTGCTCACAGCTGATCTCAGGAACCTTTGTCCACAACTCACTGAGGATGCTGTGTACAGAAGCTCTGTTCGGCTTGACTCAATGGCTGCTGTTATTGATGGTGATTGCATGATTTAACATGTGAAACCACAAACCCCATGGTGGTAAAGTTTTTCATAAATTGAATAAATAGTGCTGCCACCTATTGTGTGCTTTCTAAATATTAATGGACTCAAATAAATTAAGACAGCAAAGCAAAATTACTTTTCTTCTTTTTATAGAAAAAAAATTTTGGAGACTGCAAGTAAAGCCATTGACTGTTTAACCACGGAGATTTGCCCTCATAGAATCTGGACTCATACAGTGTCATAGCAGACTGACCACATCAACAAATCTCCATGATTAAACAGCCAATGGCTTTACTTGAAGTCTCCAAATTTTTCTCAAAACAGCTCTACAAGTAACACCCTGTAAGCTATTATGGTGGCGGCGACCTGTTTCTATTGTGGCTATAGGTTCTGTCTCTAAGAGAAATACAAGAACATAAAGTGGACCATGGGGTTCAGACACCATTGTCCTACCTGGTGCTGAAGCCTGGGAATAATGCCAGCCTCACTGTATGCTCTCTAAATCTAATAAAGTGTTTTACTTTTCCTGGAGTCCCAAATTCATCCATATTTTGTGAAAGAGTTTTGGAGACATAGCTGTCAGCCTTCTAGTCTTCTCAATTTTGAATTTGGTTAAAGCATAGTAGGGTGTGGCTAATATGGACAAGTCCTAACTGACATCTTAAACTTGTGTGAGCTTTTCTTCTGTGGAGCACCAACCATAGAAACAAAGGATCCCATTCAAGACTGCCTTGGTGAAGGAATGAATTTAACTGGTACTATCCAGGTGAGTGATGGGCAATACCAGTAAGGAAAAAGAAAAAAAAATACCTCTCTTCCAGCAATTGTCAATCATCTCTAGAGTCTTGAGGAAGGGTGGATCCTTGTGAGCTTCTTCCTCTCCCCAGGACTGAGCACTAAGGGGCCCAATTCTATGCAGGTCTCTTGCAGGAAATTCCAACTGCAGAGAGTTCATGAGGGCAATGACCATGTCACACCTAAAGGACAGTGTTTCCCAATGCTAGCTCTCATCTTGATTTTCCTGCTTCTCAAACTTTTCTGACTCCCATTCTGTCAATTGAAGAAATATTTTAATGCAAAAGTACCATATCACAGACATGGTAGAGGAGATATCACAGACATTCTTCTTGCTTCAAAGAGAAGATTCTTATATTTCTATTTGATTATATTCTTATATAAAAAACAGTATCCAATGCCATAGTCTTTCCTAAGTTTCCATGGAGACACAGTGGGGTTCCCATGCATTGGCTCAAGTCAGCCTTTTTCATATGTTTGTTGTATCTCCACCCTGTTTCCAGTCAGCCCTCTGTGAGGGCTAGGTATGGTACTGAGGGTGTCACTGGGGAGTGGAGAAGAGGATTCATGTCTTAGCCTACTTAATAAAATTGCCTGCTAAATCCTTATGTCTTCCTAGCATTATTCCACTTGTTAGTTTTCCTACTTTTATTCGAGGGTTCTGAGATATCCTTTCTGTGGAGTCAAGAAATGTGGTTCCAGTGCTCACCTCACCCACAGAGACCACTCAGCAAAACAAGAGAACAGTGAGCAGAGATGGCACTGCCAATAGCTCCCCAAGCCTGGCTCTTGCAGAAAGGTGGGCAGGTCATGGAGTGAGGTATCACTTTGAACTTGAACACTGAGTGGCTTCCACAGTATTCAAAAAACAAAAGCATGTTCTTAACCTGTTTCTGAAGAACATGTTCTTTTATTTCTAGATTTTTATTCTGGACAAGGACTAATGGTGATTATATGACAGAATTTATTTGTAAAAATAATACAAAATAAATATACAGAATAAAACTTTTTAAATTGTGCACTAAACAAGACAATATAAAAGTAATAAAATAGACTTTGTTTGGATATGATGATATAGTTTTGTAATGCTTCTTAGATTTAAAATCATTTTTTATATCCTTAATCTTATTTTAACCCACAATGATGTCACAAATGCAGAGGTCAGATATTTTTGCAAAATGTTATGCTGTGAAATGACTTAAACTACAGAAATTGTGGCTCATTGATTTTCCATGTGTATCATGGAATGTTACTAGAGATACATATTCTATATATTTTTCTTTGTTAACCCACACCATACCTAGTTGCATAAAAATAATGGTAACAGACAATTTAAAGGTCTGGTTTTGAGTACTCACTCTGCTGTTTATTCTATACAGGCATGACATCAAATCCTCAAGCTATTACCTGCTCGGTAGTACAGTCTATGTGTGTTCATATAATGCTTTCCATGACCCAAATGTTAGTAAATATTGGCCTCTCTCCTTTTCTTTCTTGTTTCTTACAAGAAGATTTCAGATCCACCATAGTTCAACTCAGTTTAGGAAGGGATTATTGGATGATGATGGCCACCTTAATTTGTAGTACTCATTTTGAAATGAAAACACAGGGCTCTATGCTAAAAGGTAGGGCCAGGGAGATAACTCGGTAAAGTGCTTGCTGTGGGACTATGCAGATCCTAGTTTTATTCTCAGCAGCCATGTTAAAAACAGTGCAGACATAGTAGTGCACTTCTACTTTTAGCCCTGGGGAGGTGGAGACAGGGCAATCCTTGGGGCTCAGTGCCTGTCTCAAGAAGGAAGATTGAGAGCAATCAGGGAAGATACTTGACATTGACCTTAGACCTTTACATATACATGCAAACATACATACATATGTACATAATGCATACAGATACATACATAGACACACACAAATACATATCCACACGTGTGCATGCATGTGTGTGTGTGTCTAGGCCAGAGAACAACACTGGCTGTCAGGCTCCATCTTGCTTTGCTTCTCTTTGTAACTGGGTCTCACAACATATCTGTGGCTGACCTGGAATTCACTATATAGATCATATTGGTCTTGAGCTTAAAGAAATCCCCCTGTGTCAGCCTCCCAAGTAATGCCTGGCTTTACTTGTCTTTTGGTACAGGGTCTTTCACTGACCCGACTTCACTGAGTCAGTGAGGCTGGCCGGCCAGTCAGACTCAAGGATCCTTCTGTCTCCATGTATGCATGTCACCAAACCCAGAATTTTCTTTTTAAACATGAATCCTCAATCCTTGCAAAAGAAGCACTTCACTGACTTGACAGATTTTTTTTTATTAGTTCAAGTTAGGGAACAAGCATGTCTCACATGTAAGTCCCTGCTCCCTCTCCCTCCCCTCACCCCCATCCCTCCTCCCCCACCCCCAACCTACCTCCCACCCCATCCACCCTCCACTCCCCAGGCAGGGTAGGGCCCTCAATGGGGGCTCTGCAAAGTCCACCAAATCTTCCTGTGCTGGGCCTGGGCCCTTCCCCATGTGTCCAGGGCCAGAGTGTATCCCTTCACGTGGGATGGGCTCTCAAAGTCCCTTCTTACACCAGGGGAAAATACTAATCCACTACCAGAGGCTTCCTGGAGTGCAGAGGCCTGCTTATTGACATCCGTGTTCAGGGGTCTGGATCAGTCTTGTACTGGCCTCCCAGACAGCATCTGGGGTCGATGCGCTCTCCCTTGTTCAGGCCAACTGTTCCTGTGGGTTTCTCCAACCTGGTACAGACCCCTTTGCTCTTCATTCCTCCCTCTCTTCAACTAAATTCCTGATTTCATATCAGTGTATATCTGTGGATGTCTGTCTCTTCTTCCATCAGCCACTGGATGAGGGCTCTAGGATGGCATAAAGAGTAGTCATCAATCTCATTTTAGGGGAAGGGCTTTTTAGGTTATCCTCTCCACATTGCCTGGATTGTCAGATCGTGTCATCCTTGTAGGTCTCTGGAGATCTCCCTAGTTCCAGATCAGATTTTTTATTTCTGCAAATGTGTTGAACTATTGACATTCTCATGAGTGGACAGCCTGGGTAATTTGCGGAAGCGTTTGGTTCCAAACAAGGTGTGAGAATATGGAAGTCAGTTTGATTTTCTTAGTAACCCTTTGACCTAATGCTGGGTATACACCCAGTGAAAGCATTCTGGAGATAATGGCAACCACAGACATTCTCAGAGCAGGCAGGCTACACTGAGAGCTGTGCTGATTTGGTCACAGCTGGTTGGAAAGAGGAGTTAAAAAGCATGGGTTTTAGAAGCTTGAGGTCATGCTTCCTATGCTGGTGTATTGCTGCTCTGATCCTATATCTTCTTGTTGAAGGACATCTGCCCTTCAGCACTGAGTACTTTCATAACCAAACTTCTCCAAGGAGACCTGGCAATATTGAAACCAAGCTTGGATGCATGAATGAATATGAGAACAGGTCTCCTGTCCAATGACAGAGTGACAGACTTGGGTAGCATCTCCTGAAGTCCTCCAGGCTGGGCCTACAAGACTGTCTGCCTAACGAGAGATGTTGAGGGTCACATGGGAATGCATCTGTTAATGTAATGTGCTCTATAAGTGATGAAGCAGAGAAATACGAGGAACCGGACAGCCTGCTCACATTTTACAGAGGAGAAAACTCATCGCTGTGGGCCAGGTCATCTGTCTTCCAATTCCCTTTGTTCTCCAAGGTCAAGCTTTATTGGTTGAGTCCTACTCAACAACCCCGGCTGGGCACTTAGTTATAACCCAGCTGCTATCATCCCACCACGCTGGTAGCAGGGCCCTGTTTATTTCCTGGGTGATGAATTGGAGCTGCCGAATCCCTTGGCTTCCCCACTTTCTTCCCTTGAGTTAGAGGCTGGATGACTTACATTTATAGATTGGGCCAGCTATGAACTCGGCATGTGCTGGGAAAATGAAATGAAGAATGGGTTCAGTTACTCTTAAGGTTTATTTTGCCAGCCAGGCAATGGAGAACAGTTTCTCTAAATAGGTAGGTTCCTCCAGCAGCTGTCAATTTTAATCATGGCGTGACATGACATAAGGTCTGTCTATAAATGCCTGGGATTTGAGTCACATAGCAGAAAAGAGTCCCAGAATAACAACTATCGTCTCTCCTTTTACAAGCATTCTCTCTCTTTCCCTCTCTCTCCCTTTGGATCTCTCTCTCTTTTCCTCTCTCCCTCTCTCTCTGTATAAGTTTTCCTCTTTGCTTTCTGGATGTTCACATATGTGTATGCGCATGTTCACAGGCATGTGTGACTATGGTGCATATGATTTAGTGGAATGTGCTCCTGTTGATCAGCTAAAAAGAAAGGAAAGAATACCCTCTTCATCTCATTTATTTTACCATCAGCTGTAAATGTATTCATTGTCGTCAAAAGCTCAGGACTGGGACTCCTGTGGTAGAAAGGCAATGAAAGTGGACACACCCTGAAATCATTTGATTGATATGTTACATATATAATGTATATACTTATGTATCTATGACTCTCCTTCTCTACCTCTATGCCTATCTAGATCTACATTTATCTATGCCTATGTCTACATGTCATCCAATTCTCTTTATTTCTTAAGGTCGTTCTTTTTTGGTTGGATTCTTCTTAGTGATCCCACTGAGCCCTTACTTATAACTCAGATACTGTCTTCCCATCTGCTCTGCCACATTTCTTACCAGCAGTTTGCATGCTTCCACACAAAACAATCTGGAAACTCATTAAATCACTCCTCTGTCATTCGAGTCAATGTTTTAGATCTTTTCAAATAGGCTTTGGTCTAGTACCTTCTTCTTAAATTCTCCATCTTGTTGTAAAGGATCTAAATAACACCAGCTTGGAGATCTTGGCTTTGAGGATTTCGTTCTTAATAGAAAGCAACTGGTAGAATGACCTATCCTCCAAATAGGTTTCTCAGGCAATCTCTGGAGTTTTATTTCTCTTTGATTTCCCTTATCCCTTTCTCTCTTATCTGCCTGGATAATCAAATCCCTGAGAGTGTAAAAGCCTTCTCTTTTGAAGTCACTGCCATTTGGAACAGGACAGCCTCCTTATCTCTCCTCCCTGAGCTGCTTAGTGCCAAAACTAAGTTTAAGCCCACCTTCCTTCCTGTAATGGGTAGACAGATATTTCTTTGGTCATTATCTCACAAATAATGACACAGAAACTTATTATTAATTATGAAAGCTTGGCCTTTAGCTTAGGCTTGTCTCAACTAGCTCTTATAACTTAAATTAACCCATTTATATTAATCTATGTTCTGCCATGTGGCATTAACTTTCCTCCATCTTGTACCTTCTCTTTGCTCTCAGTGTCTCCTGGCATGTCTCTCATGTGCCTGGATTATCTCCTCATACATTTTCTCTCTGATGGAAAGTTCCACCTAAACCTCCTGCCTAGCTATTGACTGTTCAGCTCTTTTTTAAACCCCCTACAGCAATGTATCTTCACACAGTGTACAAATATCTCACAACAGTTATGACCTGGCACTGGGTCTCTTGTATGATATCAGAGGATACAATGCATATACACATTTTGATTGAACTTGAAAATTTTGGTTAATATTGATAGCTTACTGATAGGACTTTTTTGCGGATTTTTTTTTTAAAATTTGAATTAGAAACAAGATTGATTTACACGACAATCCCAGTTCCCTTCTCCCTCCCGTCCGCCCCTACCACCCCCCCAACTAAAACCCTACCTTTTTGCTCCCCCTGGATGGTGAGGCCTTCCTTAGGGTGTCATCAGAGTCTAATATATCCTTTGGGATAGGGCCTAGGCCCACCCCCATGTGTCTTGGCTCAGGGAGTATTCCTCTATGTGGAATGGGCTCCCAAAGTCCACACCTATGCTAGAGATAAGTACTGAAATACTACAGGAGGTCCTGTAGCTTTCCGAGGTTTCCTCAACTGAAATCCATGTTCCTGGGGTCTGGATCAGTCCCATGCTGGTATCCCAGCTATCAATCTGAGGAGCAAGTGTTCCCCATTGTTCAGGTCAGCTGTTTCTGTGGGTTTCACCAACCTGGTCTGGACTCCTTTGCTCTTCAGTCGTCCTTCTCTGCATCTGGATTCCAGTTCAGTTCAGCGATAAGTTGTGGGTGTCTGCTTCTACTTCCACCAGCTGCTGGATGAGGGCAATAGGGGGGCATATAAGTCAGTCATCAATCTCATTATCAGGGGAGGGCATTTTAGGTAGCTTCTCCTCTGTTGCTTAGATTGTTAGCTGGTGTCATCTTTGTAGATCTCCAGACATTTCCCTAGTGCCTGATTTCTCTGTAAACCTAAAATGTCTCCCTCTATTATGGTATCTCCATTTTGTTATCTTCTATTCTTCCCCTGACTCAACCTTTCTGCTCCCTCATGTCCTCTGCATTCCCCCTCTTCTCCCCTTCTCATTCTCCTAGCTCCCTCCCACATCTTCGTGTGCTCTCAATTTGCTCAGGGGATCTTGACCCTTTCCCCTTCTCAAGGGGACCATATATGTCTCTCTTAGGATCCTCCTTGTTTACTAGCTTCTCTGGCAGTGTGGATTGTAGGCTGGTAATCATTTTCTCTATGTCTAAAATCCACATACAAGTGAGTACATACCATGTTTGTCTTTTTGTGATTGGGTTACCTCGCTCAGACTGGTTTCTTCTAGTTCCATCCATTTTCTTTCAAATTTCAAGATTCCATTTTTTCCCCCACTGAGTAGTACTCTATTGTGTAAATGTACCACATTTTCTCTATCTATTCTTTGGTTGAGGGGCATCTAGGCTGCTTCCAGTTTCTGGCTATTACAAAAATGCTGCTGTGAACATCGTTGAACATATGTCCTTGTTGTATGAATGTGCTTCTTTTGGGTATATGCCTAAGAGTGGAGTTGCTGGATCTTGTGATAGACTGATTCCCATTTTCCTGAGGAGTTGCCATACTGATTTCCAAAGTGGCTGTACAAGTTGGCACTCCCACCAGCAGTGGAGAAGTGTTCCCCTTTCTCCACATCCTCTCCAGCATAAACTGTCATTGGTGTTTTTGATTTTGGCCATTCTGACAGGAGTAAGATGATATCTCAGAGTTGTTTTGATTTGCATTTCTCTGATGGCTAAGGATGTTGACCACTTTCTTATGTGTCTTTCAGCCATTTTAGATTCCTCTATTGAGAATTGTCTATTTAGTTCTATACCCCACTTTTTAATTGGATTGTTTGGTGTTTTGGAGAATAGCTTCTTGAGTTCTTTGTATATTTTGGAGATCAGCCCTCTCTCAGATGTGGGGTTGGTAAATATCTTTTCCCAGTCTGTGGGCTGCCGTTTTGTCTTGCTAACTGTGCCCTTTGCCTCACAGAAGCTTCTCAGTTTCAGGAGATCCCATTTATCAATTGTTGATCTGAGTGACTGTGCTACTGGTGTTATGTTCAGGAAGCAGTCTCTTGTACCAATTAATTCATGGGTATTTCTCACTTTGTCTTCTAATAGGGTTAGTGTGGCTGGGTTTATGTTGAGGTCTTTGATCCATTTTCATTTAATTCCTTGGGTTGCAGATTTCCTTCCAGAACTTTCTGTAGGGCTGGATTGGTGGATATGTATTGTTTGAATCTGGTTTTGTCATGGAATATCTTGTTTTCTCCATCTATATTGATTGAAAGCTTTGCTGAACAGATCCCTGGCATCAGATGTCTCTCCTGATACGATTTTATATCACCCAATCAATCAAAACCTGAGCATAGTAGTCTGGGCTGGCATCCCTGGTCTCTTAGTGTAGGTAGAATATCTATCCAAGAATTTCTGGCTTTCAGAGTTTCCATGGAAAAGTCATGTATAATTCTGATAGGTTTGTCTTTATAAGTTACTTGACCTTTTTCCTTTGCTGCTCTTAATATGTTCTCTTTATTCTGTATGTTTGGTGTTTTGATTATTATGTGGAGAGGAGACCTTTTTTGTTGTTTAGTCTATTTGGTGTTCTGTAGGCTTCTTGTATTTTCATTGGCAAGTCTTTCTTTAGGTTGGGAAAGTTTTCTTCTATGGTTTTGTTGAATATGTTTTCTGTGCCTTTGAGTTGGATTTCCTCACCTTCTTCTATACCTATTATTCTTAGGTTTGGTCTTTTTGTGGTATCCCCTATTTCCTGGATATTTTGTGATAGGTATTTGTTGGACTTAAGATTTTCTTTGGTTGATGAGTCTATTTCTGCTAGTGTGCCTTCAACTCCTGAGATTCTCTCTTCCATCTCTTGTATTCTGTTGGTTATGCTTATGTCTGTAGTTCCTGATCGTTTAACCAGCTTTTCTATTTCCAGTATTCCTTCAGATTGTGCTTTCTTTATTGTCTCTATTTTGGTTTTTAGGTCTTGAACTGTTTCCTTGAGAGATTTGTATTTTTTGGTTTGTTTTTTCTTCCATTTCTTTAAGGGAATTCCTCATGTCCTCTTTGAGGTCCTGTATCATTTTCATGAACATGTTTTTAAGGTCAAGCTCTTCTGGTTCATCTGCTTTGTGATGTTCAGCATCTTGCTGGTGTTTGGTTCCTAGTCTCTGGTGGTGGCATATTGGGTTTTCTGTTGTTAAATATGCTTTCATGTTGTCCACTTTTCATCCTTTCTTCTTGTTGGTGTAGCAGGAGTCTCTTCCTCTCCTGGTGGGTATGGGACCAAGGTTCCCTTTTGGTAGATACAAACAGATCCAATACTTTGATGTCTGTCCTCTTCTCCTGGATGGAGGTGGCACTGTTACCGGGGCCTCGGCAGTGTCCAGGTGTGTTGGAACCCGATGCCGAGTTCAGATCCAGTGAGAAGACCCCTGGCTCAGATGTCTCTGAGCAGGGCTGTGGAACCTGAACCGGAAACATCCCCTGGTCTTCCTGGGCCGGTGGATGGAGGCGGAACTGTTACTGGGGCCTCCAAGTTTCCAGGTGTGTTGGGTCCCGCTGCAGAGTTCGGATCCAGTGAGCAGATCCCTGGCATCAGATGTCTCTCCTGATAGGATTTTATATCACCCAATCAATCAAAACCTGAGCATGGTTGTGAATGCCTGGAATCTCTGCATGATGATTTAGTTCATGCCACTCTCAATTGGCCTTGATGTTTCCATGATCTCCTTCAAGAATGAAGAGATTTCAATTCTTCCCATATCTCAACCTGAACTAGATGTTCAAGGTACAAAGCAGGATCACTACATGGCTAAAAGAAGAGCTCAGACCAGAAGCAGAAATAAGAGTGTGGGGGATGTCCTGGCTTTCTCTTGCTCTTTGCTACACAGAGAGACCAGCTGAAAACAGCCCATGTTATTATAACAGTGTCTGAATGTGAGATTCTGAACATGGATTAACTTGATCCTCTGCTCAGGGTCTCAACCGACTTGCAAGATTGACTGGTGCTGCTCAATCCTATCTTAGCCTAGTTTTTCCAGACTCACTGATTGTTGGGAGAATTCAATTCCTTATAGCTATATGCTGCCAATACCTTCAAAGGCTATCTGGCTATCTCTCTGACTTTAGACATGACCCTGCTCCATCCAAGTGAATGAATCCCTCACAGGGAAATCCTACTTGGATTAATTCAAGGTTAAAGACTAATTATTACTGGAAAATCTGGGTTATATAATGCAACATTGTCACAGAGATGATCCAGCCTGGTCACAGGTCCTTCTCAAACATGACACAGAGCTTACAGAAGATATTCTGGGAGATGATAGTCACTTTGGATCATATTTTATAGTTCTTACAACCAAATTCATGAAAATAACATGCTCCTGGGAGTCAGACATCCCTGGGTCAACTCCCAACCACTTTAAAAAAAACGTTTCAAGTAGCATTGACATCTTGTGCCTCCTCTTTCTGATGGGATGATGATGTTGCCCTTTGTGTGCTCTGACTTCATAGATTGGAAGCAATGTAAGCATGCCCCTGTCATAGTGTGCCTTCAGGGAATGACATGGCCATTGCCCTCATGGACTCACAGAAGACTCTGAGAATCCTTTCAAAAGACCCATAAAAGATCAGGCCCCTTAATTTTCTAGAAGCTAGAGAGAGGGAGATCATAAGGTCCTATCCCCTCCATAGAAATACATAATTTATGGGGGGAAAACAGACATTTTCTTAAGTATATGTAGTCATCCACAAATTACCTCTGTTCCTATGAATAACCAATACCCATGACCTGTTCATAGCCCCTAACCCATGACCTGTTGGTAGCACCTTTTACTGCTTAGGTCTTTTTTGTCAACTTAATACAAGCTATAGTTATGTGCCAAGGTAGGAATTGAATTAAGAAAGTGCCTTTTTCAGATTGGCCTGTAGGTAACACTGTAGGTGCAGTTTCTTGATTAATTATCCACATGAGAAAGCCCAGCCCACTGCAAATGGTGCCATACCATGGCAGGTTGCTGGGTTTTGAAATAGTGACTGTGGTGAAAGCAAACCAAGCAAGCTAATACGATCTGTTCCTCCATGGTTTGGCATTAGTTCCTGCTTCCAGGTTCCTGCCCTGACCTGCTGCCTTGATATTCTTCAGTGGTCAACTGTGATCTTGGCATGCTAACCAAATAAACCTACTTTCCTAAAGTTGCTTTTAGTCATGGTGCTTATCACAACAGTAGAAACAAACAAACTAGGTATCCCTCATTCATGTTCTTGTGAGTAACCCTTCACCTATGCAATCATGTGAATAGCAATATAAATTTATTTCTGTGGTCTATCCTTGGTGTCCTGTCTGGGGTGAATAAACATTGGTTACCTACCATCACCACCAAGAAAGAGTTCACACATCATTCTCCATAAGCATAGATTTGAAGACAAGATAGAGGATTAATTATTGTTGGAGAAACTGTGTGTAATAATATCTGATGATAGGGATATTTCTCACAAAAATGATTTTCACAGGGGTGTATGTGTGTGTGTGTGAAAAATGACCAAGATGACAATTGTTGTTAAGACCTGCTTGCTTTCTTCCAGGGTTTTCTCCTTGTGAAATGCATACATTATTGGTTTATTTCTTTCGTGTGTGTGTGTGTGTGTGTGTGTGTGTGTGTGTGTGTGTGTGTGTGTATCTGGGGGGCAATATGTGCACATGAGTGCATGCAGTAACAGAAGAAAAAAGGACATCAGATGCCTAGAGTTGATATTTCAAGCTGTTTATTTTCTGACTTGTGTGCCGGGAATCAAATTCAGGTTCTCTTCAAGAGCAGCAAGTGTTCAGTCCCAGTAGCTTAATTGCTTAATTGCTGCTAAATCTTTATCAGCTATCCATGAACGTCCCTCCCAGCACTTACTTCTTGAAGTTCTGTGCTAACACTGACCACATTGCAGTGAGATTCCTAATTGCAATCTTTTCTAAGCAGTTCCAGTAACCAAAATACAAAGGTGGTTTTGGTTCTTCAATCTTCTGTCAAAATGAAATCTGCTACCTTGGAAATTAAAAGACAGGTTTGAAACTAGTTTTTGAAATTGCTTCTGTTGAGAATGGACTATGGGGATGGAGGCTCAAACTGGGCAGACAACCGTCATAAGAATTGTGTATATAGCTCTGTCCAGCGGCAGATGCCCTAGCCTCAGGTGAGTCTGGGCACTGCTTTGCCTGGCCCCAACCTCCTCCATTAACACCTGCTTGCTTCTGCCTGACTCCACCCGGAAAAGAGTGGACCTCCCCAGTCCAGGAAGGTCCACCCTGAGTCCAGACTCACCTCACCCCTGTCAACACCCTGCCATCTGTCCTGGGGCGTGCCTAGCCTCAGGTGAGTCTGGGCGCTGCTGTTTCCCAACCTCTCTCATCAACCCCTGCTCGATTCTGGCTGACCCCCCGCCCACAAGAGTGGACCAGCCCAGACTGGAAGGTCCACCCTGAGTCTGGACACACCAAACCCCTGTCTACATCCTGCCTTCTGTCCTTCAGTGGTGCCGTAACCTCAGCGGGTGCACAAGCCTCAGGAAGGTCCACCATGAGTCTGGACACATCCCACCCTTGTCCACCCACCACCCTCTGCGATCCCGCTGTGCCAGAAGCTGAACCACCTGCACTCAATGGAAGAATGGATGGGAAGAAGACAGAGTAAGAACACACTCAACAACAGAAAAACCAATATGACACCCCAGAATTTAGGGACTCTACACCAGCAAGATCTGAAAAGCCCAACACAGAGCATAAAGAAGAGATGGACCTCAAAAATTATCTTAGGATGATGATAGAGTCCTTTAAAGAGGAAACAAGAAAATCTCTTAAAGAAATAGAAGAAAAAGAGCAAAAATGACATGAGATGGAGGAAAAGACAAACCAAAGAATTCAAGAAGTTAACAAATCTCTCAAAGAATCCAAAGAAAGCCAAGAAAAAACACAACCAAACAAGTGAAGGAAGCACTTGAAACAGTTCAAGGCATGAAAGCTGAAATAGAAACAATAAAGCAAACACAGAATGAGGTGATTCTGGAAATAGAAAGGCTGGATAAATGATCAGGAACTAAAGATGTGAGTATAACCAATAGAATACAAGAGATGGAAGAGAGAATCTCAGTTGTTAAAGACTCACTAGAGGATATACAGTCATCGACCAAAGAAAATTTCAAGTCCAACAAATCCTTAACACAAAATATCCAGGAAATATGGGACACCATGGAAAGAACAAACCTAAGAATAATAGGTATAGAAGAAGGTGAAGAAACACTGCTCAAAGGTACAGAAAACATATTCAACAAAATCATAGAAGAAAACTTCCCCACCCTACAGAAGGATATGCCTATGAAAGTACAAGAAGCTTACAGAACACCAAACAGACTGGACCATAAACAGAAGTCCCCTTGACACATAATAATCAAAACACCAAACCTTCAGAATAAAGAGAAAATGTTAAGAGCAGCAAAAGAAAAAGGCCAAGTAACATATAAAGGCAGACCTATCAGAATCACACGAGACTTCTCAATGGAAACTTTGAAAGCCAGAAGATTCTGAATAGATATCGTACAAACACTAAGGGAGCATGGATGCCAACCCAGACTATAGTACCCAGCAAAACTTTCAATCACTATAGATGGAGAAAACAAGATATTCCATGACAAAAACAGACTTAAACAATACATATCCACAAATCCAGCACTACAGAAAGTTCTAGAAGGAAAACTCCAACCCAAAAAAGATAACTACACTCACAAAAATATAGGCAATAGATAATTCAAATCCACATACAATGACACCACCAACAATAAATCCAAAACAAACAAGAACAATCAATGGACATTAGTATCCCTCAATGTCAATGGTCTTAACCTGCCCATAAAAAGATACAGGCTAACAGAATGGATATGAAGACAGAATCCATCCTTCTGCTGTATACAAGAAACACACCTCAACTTCAAAGACAGGCATTACCTCAGAGTAAAGGCAATGGCTGTCTTTGGGAAAAGATTTTCCAATCAAATGGGCACAAGAAACAAGCTGGTGTAGCAATCCTAATATCTAACAAATTAGACTTCAAACTAAAATCAATCAAAAGAGATGAAGAAGGACATTTCATACTCATCACAGGAAAAGTCCTTCAAGATGAAGTCTCAATCCTGAACATCTACACCCCAAATATGAAGGCACCCACATTTGTAAAAGAAGCATTACTAAAGCTCAAACCACACATAAAACCACATACACTTATAGTAGGAGACTTCAACACACCACTTCCACCACTAGACAGAAACTTAACAAAGAAACAAAGAATCTAACAGAAGTTATGACCCAACTTGGTTTAACAGATATCTATAGAACATTCCTTCCAAACACAAAAGAATATATCTTCTTCTCACATGGCACCTTCTCTAAAATTGACCACATAGTTGGCAACAAAGCAAACCTCCACAGATACAAAAGAATTGAAATAACCCCCTGTATCTTATCAGTTCACCATGCTTTAAAGCTAGAATTCAATGGCAATACAAATTGCAGAAAACCTACAAACTAATGGAAATTGAATAACACCCAATTACACCATTCCTGGGTTGAGGAAGAAATAAAAAAAAGAAATTAAAGACTTCCTAGAATTTAATGAGAATATAAACACAACATGCCCAAACTTATGGGACACTTTGAAAGCAGTGCTAAGAGGAAAGAAAGTTCATAGCACTAAGTGCTCATATGAAGAAACTGTCGAATGAGAAATTCGAATGAGAATGAGAAAAAAAGTCGAATGAGAGAATTGACAGAACAATTGAAAGATTTAGAGCAAAAAGATGCAAACTCACCACGGAGGAGTAGATGCCAGGAAATAATCAAACTGAGGGCTTGTAGGGAGTCACCCTAGCCCCGCCCAATAGTCCTGGGGCAGGTACCAGGTGGACCCGGGGACTCGCCCATAAGGGCGGGGTGAAGGAAAGCCGGGATGACATAAGGGAGTTTCTTAAGGGGCTGCACGTGGGGACGCGGGCCCCTTTTGTTCTGGCCGCGCTGGCTGGGTTCTTAACCTAGCTCTGGCCTGTGTTTCACCCGGCTGTCCTCTGAAATAAAGAGACCTTAATCCAATAAGGGCTGAAATCAATAAAGTAGAAACTAGGAAAACATTACAAAGTATCAATGAAACAAAGAGTTGGTTCTTTGAGAAGATCAATAAGATAGACAAACCTCTATCCAAACTAACCAAAGGTAGAGAGAGAGCATGATAATTTACAAAATCAGAAATAAAAAGGGGGATATAACAACGGACACTGAGGAAATCCAGAGAATCATCAGGTCATACTTTGAAAACCTTTACTCCATAAAATTAAAAAATCTAAAGGAAATGGACAGTTTCCTGGATAGATATCACTTACCAAAATTAAACCAAGAACAGATAAGCAGTTTAAATCATCCTATAACCCCAAATGAAATAGAAGCAGTCATCAAAAGCCTTCCAACCAAAAAAAGCCCAAAGCCAGATGGCTTCACTGCAGAATTCTACCAGAAATTCAAACAAGAGCTAATACCAGTACTGCACAAATTGTTCCACTCAATAGAAGCAGAAGGGATATTGCCAAACTCTTTTTATGAAGCTACAATCACTTTGATACCCAAACCACACAAAGATACAACTAAAAAAGAGAACTACAGACCAATACCCCTCACGAACATAGATGCAAAAATACTCAACAAAATATTGGCGAATCAAATCCAAGAACACATCAGAAAAATCATCCACTATGATCAAGTAGGCTTCATCCCAGAGATGCAAGTATGGTTCAACATACGAAAATCCATCAATGTAATCCACCATATAAACAAACTGAAAAAGAAAAACCACATGGTCATCCCACTAGATGCTGAAAAAGCCTTTGACAAAATCCAACATCCCTTCATGATAAAGATCTTGGAGAGAACAGGAATAACAGGAACATATCTATACATGATAAAACAATATACACCAAACCAACAGCCAACATCAAAATAAATGGAGAGAAACTCAAAGCAATTCCTCTAAAATCAAGAACAAGACATGGATGTCCACTCTCTCCATATCTCTTCAATATTGTACTTGAAGTTCTAGCTAGAGCAATAAGACAACAAAAGGAGATCAAAGGGATACAAATTGGAAAGGAAGAAGTCAAACTTTCACTGTTTGCAGATGATATGACAGTCTACATAAGTGACCCAAAAAACTCTACCAGGGAACTCCTACAGCTGATAAACACCTTCAGCAAAATAGCAGGATACAAAATTAACTCAAAAAAAAAAAAACAGTAGCCCTACTTTATACAGATGATAAATGCAATGAGAAAGAAATCAGAGAAGCATCACCCTTCACAATATCCACAAGCAACATAAAACATCTTGGGGGGTAATACTAACCAAAAAAAGTGAAAGACCTGTACAGTAAGAACTTTGAGTCCTTAAAGAAAGAAATTAATGAAGATACCAGAAAATGGAAATATCTCCCATGCTCTTGGGTAGGTAGAATCAACATAGTAAAAATGGCAGTCTTGCCAAAAGTAATCTACAGAGTCAATGCAATCCCCATCAAATTTCACACAGTTTTTCACAGACCTTGAAAGAACAATACTCAACTTTATGTGGAAAAACAAAAGACCCATGATAGCCAAAACATCTCTGTTCAATAAAGGATCATCTGGTGTCATCACCATCCCTGACTTCAAGCTCTATTATAGAGCCATAGTTCTGAAAACAGCTTGGTATTGGCACAAAAATAGACAGATAGACCAATGGAATCGAAGTGAAAACTCTGATATTAACCCAGACACCTATGAACACCTTATTTTTGACAAAGATACTAAATCTATACAATGGAAGAAAGATGGCATCTTCAACAAATGGTGCTGGCACAACTGGATTCGGAAATGACGAAGATTGCAGATAGATCCATATCTGTCACCATGCACAAAACTTAAGTGCAAATGGATCAAAGACCTCACCATAAATCCAGCCACACGGAATCTTCTAGAAGAGAAAGTGGGAGATATCCTTGAATGAATAGGCACAGGTGACTGCTCTCTGAACATTACACCCGTAGCACAGACATTGAGATCTTCAATTAATAAATGGGATCTCCTGAAACTGAGAAGCTTCTGTAAGGCAAAGGACATCGTCGCTAAGACAAAAACCAACAGCCCAAAGAATGGGAAAAGATCTTCACCAACCCCACATCTGACAGAGGACTGATTTTCAAAATATACAATGAACTCAAGAAGCTAGCCACCAAAACACCAAACAATGAAATTAAAAAGTGGGGTGCAAAACTAAATAGAGAATTCTCAACAGAGGAATCTGAAATGGCGAAAGACACTTAAGAAAGTTCTCAAAATCCTTGGCCATCAGAGAAATGCAACTCAAAACAACTCTGAGATACCACCTCTGACCTTTCAGAATGGCTAAAATGAAAAATACCAATGAAGAATCTATGCTGGAGAGGATGTGGAGAAAAAGGAACACTCCTCCATTGCTGGTGGGAGTGCGAACTTGTAAGATCACTCTGGAAACCAGTATGGCAGTTGCTCAGAAAAATGGGAATCAGTCTACCTCAAGATCCAGCAATTCCTCTCTTGGGTATATATCCAAATAATGCACATTCATACAATAAGGACATATGTTCAACCATGTTCATAGCAGCATTGTTTGTAATAGCCAGAACCTGGAAGCAACCTAGATGCCCCTCAACTGAAAAATGGATTGAGAAAATGTGGTACATTTATACATGGAGTACTACTCAGCAGAAAAAAAAAACAATAGAATCTTGAAATTCAAAGGCAAATGGATGGAACTAGAAGAAATCATCCTGAGTGAGGTAACCCAGTCATCAAAAGACAAACATGGTATATACTCATTCATATATGAATTTTAGACATAGAGCAAAGGATTACCAGCCTACAGTCCTCTTCACCAAAGAAATTAGGAAACATGAAGTACTCTAGGGGATAAATGCATGGACCCCAGGAATGGGAAGGGGCAAGAACTCCTGAGCTAATTGGGAGCATGAGGGTAAGGTAGGGGGAGCTGCCAGAATGAGAGCAGTAGAAGAGGAAATGGGGAAGCAGAAAGGCTGATTAGGGCGAAGAATAGAGGAGAGCAGGATGAGAGATACCATATTAGAGGGAGCCATTATAGGTCTGAGGAGAGATCTGGCACTAGGGATAATTCCAGAGATCTACAAGGATGACACAAACTGACAATCCAGGCAATGGTGGAAAGGATAACCTAAACACCCTTCCCCTAAAATGAGATTGATGAATACTTTTTATGCCATCCCAGAGCCCTCATCCAGTGGCTGATGGAAGCAGAAGCAGACCTCCACAGATACACACTGAACTGAACTCTGGAATTTAGTTGCAGAGAGGAAGGAATGAAGATTGAAGGGGTTGGTACCAGGTTTGAGAAACCCACAGAAACATCTGGCCTGAACAAGGGGGAACACATTGACCCCTGATGCTGTCTGGAAGGCTAGTACAGGACTGATCCAGACTCCTGAACATGGATGTCAATGAGGAGGCCTCTGCACTCTGGAGGCCACTGGTAGTGGATTAGTATTTTTCCCTTGTGTAAGAAGATGCTTTAGAGCCCATCCCATGTGAAGGGATGCACTCTTGTACTGGACACATGGGGAAGGGCCTAGACCCATCCCAGGATGATGTGGTGGACTTTTTGGAGCCGCTGTTGAGGGCCCTTCCCTGCCTGGGGAGTGGAGTGTGGATGGGGTGGGGAGTAGGTTGGGGGTGGGGGAGGAGGGATTGAGGGGAGGGAGAGGGAGAAGGGATTGACATGTGAAACAAACTTGTTCCTAATTTGAACTAATAAAAACAAAGAATTGCATATATAAAAATAGCAGATGGGAACTAGGAAACAGAGAAAAGGTAGAGGAATAGAGTGTGTGTGTGTGTGTGTGTGTGTGTGTGTGTGTGTGTGTGTGTGTGTGTCTATTCACATGTGTGTGGAGGCCAGACGATGACATCTATTTCCTCCTTAGTTACTCTCTATATTCCTTTTTTTTTTTGAAAAGATCTCTTTTTATGACTGAATCTTTCTGATTTGGCTGGATTGTCTGAACAGAAAGACCCCAAGATCTGCCTATCTCTGACTGGGGAGTGATGGGATTATAGGCACATGTCTTTAATTTTTTTAAAGTGTTGCTGTTCCATAATTAATTCCTAGTCTTCATGCTTGCACAGGGAAGAGAATATACCAATGGAGATGTCTCTCCAGCCTGGGAGGGGAGAATTTGATCTTAGAAAAGAAAATGGATAACTAAATTGAAACCAATAGGTAAGACAGGAAGACAAAACAGCTCATTCTTGGCTTCCTTGAGTCAGAGCAGCTGCTAGTCCTATGGCTACAGTTCTGGAAAATCTGTAGGTTTTTTTTTCTCTATTCAGAGAGGGTGAGTACACTCAAAGGCTGAAAGAACTGGGTGTTTTAAGGAGAAATACTGTCAAGACAAATACCACAGGGAACATGAGGTGTGTATCAATAACTAGACTCATTACAAATGTGCTTGACAGTAACTCAGTCAAGCCTGCGGGGCCCTCTCAGAAACCTGGCAGAAAGTGAGTGAAGACCATCAGCTCCTGAAAAGAAAAGGCAGACCAGCACATCTTGAGCTTCATGCCTTTCTTAAGTTAAAGTAGATGCACACATCTGTGGGTGGTTGTGTAATGTCAGCTGGGATTATGAAATGTGCCACTGTCCAAGATTTTAAGGATTTTTGAAAAGTTTGAATGAACTTTCCAGCACTGTGGAAATACAGGTGAGGAACAGAAGCATCATACTACACAGCAAGTTTGAGGCCAGCCTGGACATGGATTTAAAACACTAAATTAATATACTGACAATATTTAACTGATGAAGTTGATACTAGTAAATATCTTTCATCATTGAGAATTTCATACATCTCCATAGTGAAATACAATTGTATCTTCCCCCATTTTCCCACTTTAATTCTCCTGATCATCCTTCTAACACAACCCTTTCAATGTCATTTATTTATTTAATTAATTTATTTGTAGTTCACTAAATGCAATTAGTGCTGCCATTATGTTCTCTCAGGTGGGGCTACCAGCAGCCACAACAACCTCAAAAACAGATGATTTTTCCCTCCTTGAGAAGTTATTACTTCCTGGTAGTTCTTCAGTAAGAGCTTGGGCCAGGAGAGCCCATATGTGTGTAGATGGAGTTTCTGTCCCACCTGGTACCACAACTGTTTAGCTCCAAATAAACATACAGAGACTCGTATTAATTAGAAACTGTTTGGCTGATGGCTCAGGCTTCTTATTGATAGGCTCTCTCTTAATTATTAACCCATTTCTATTAAACTAAGTACTGCCACTGTGGCTGTAAGCTGTGGCTTACCTGTAATGCTACAGCATGTTACTCCTTTTGGCTGGTACATGGTGTCTGTCTTGCAAGCTCTCTCTGCCTTCCTTTCCCCAGAATTCCACTGGTAGCCCTGCCTAAACTTCCTGCCTGGCTACTGGCCAATCAGCATTTATTCATCAACAAATAAGAGAAACATCCCCCATCATGTGCATGCAAGTTGGCTGGCTTGGTCCTTCCTGTGAGCTCATGAGTGCTATAGCAAAGTCATGTCCAGAAGACAGCATGTATGAAATTGATTTTTGAGCCCTATAGTTTTAATTTTGCAATTTAATTCCAATAGTTCTGCAAATTAATTTCTTAAACCCAAGGCATTAGTCTCTTTCTGTTAAGCAATAAATTATTGTCAGAATAATTGGAAGAGGACAACCTCTGCTGTTGCTATGTGGCTGTGGGCAGCATTGAGGAGAGAACAGCCTGTGCTGTTACTGTGTGGATGTGAGGATGAATGCTCGTTCCCACTTCTGTAATAGAGACTCCATTCCAAGCAGCAGCACTGTGTATCCCTGGTCAAGGTTATCCTTCTTTTTTAGCACCCAAAGCCTTCTCATGACCTTTCTTTCCAGGGTGCAGATTGGTGGGATTTCTAGTACAGAGCTTGGGCTTTTTACTTTGTAGGGTGGGGCCTGGGTCCAGAATTTAGAGCAGTTTAAGTATTTCTTGGCATTTAGAGGTCCTCAGGGAAGGAGTTTGGTCACTCAGGTGGTTTGAAGGGCTTACGATACTCTCCTATCAAGGCTGGTCAAGGTGATCCTGTAGGAGGTAAAGGATCCCAAAAGTAGGCAAAAGAGTCAGAGACAACCCCCACTGCCTCTGTTAGGAATCCCACAAGAACATCAATCATAACTTATATTAAGCTACACAATCATAACTTATATTAAGAGGACCTATCTCAAACTCATACAGGCTCCCTGGTTGCCTCTTCAGTCTCTGTGAGCCCCCATGAGCCCTGCTTAGTTGATTCCATGGGCCATGTTCTTGTGGTATTCTCAACCCCTCTTGCTCCTACGATCCTTGCTCCCCCTCTTCCTCAGGATTCCCTGAGCTCTGCCTAATATTTGGCTGTGGGTCTCTTCATTTGCTCTTATCAGTATCTGGGTGAAGCCTATTTGATGACTATTGGGCTAGACTCCAGCCTATGACTATAGCAGAATATCATTAGAAACCATTTCACTGAGTTTTTTTTTTTTCCAGTCATATCATACATTGAGTTTTCGGAAGAAGAACAGTTGTAACACTGTTGTCATTGCTCTAGCAAATCTGTGCTCAAACCATGATTACCCCTTTATCTGGACTGAGAGCTAAATCTCAACTTGTCCCCTGGACACAGTTCTTCAGTGCTTGGGGGAAGCCAGCCAGGAAGTAATGTTCTTGCTTGGAGAAGACCAGCTGGCTGATGGTCCGGGGTATCCACATAATGACACCAGCCTAGCGCTCATCACTTAACCCAGCCTTACTGGTTTAGAAGTGTCTTTTGTCTCCATAGTAGGAGGAGGAGGAATAACAGTGGCCAAGTCATGAAAATGATGGATAAAATGTGTATGGAAATTTTAGTGCTGAAAGGGGAGCTTAATGAGAAGGGAGACTACTGAATGTCAAGGATGAAGAGGGAATTCTAAAAGTATCCCAGTGTTAAAACAATGACAACAATTTACTCACCAACAAGAAAAACTGACATCTAAAAAGAAAAAGAGATATCCTGAAGGATCCCAGACTTCTTTGAAATGTTAGATGCCAGGAGATAATGAAGCAATGATTACAGCAATTTGATGGAAAAGGTGATGCCCCCAATTCTATCCTTAGCCAAACTGTCAATCGTCTGAAAACAAGATAAAGGGATGCACAGCTCAAGAACACAATACTTTGTGCATGTTTTTAAAAAGTGAAAACTACTTTGAGAGGAAAACAAAAAATTACATAAGGGAACCAGTTAAAGCCAATGAAAAGGAACAGTAAAAACAAATATATAGGAGAAAGGATAAAAAAACAGAAGCAGGATTCTGTAAGTTAGGAAATGGAGTAAGATTTGTATTTAATATCAAGAGCTTATTTTGTGATAAATACTAAAGACAAAATCTCAAGTAATTTAATTAGATTAAAAGGCATATAAATTACCATTGACAAACATATGCAAATTAAATCAATTACATAAAAATAGTTCATAAATTTCTAGGCAAAGTAACATGAAAGTCTAATTGCAGCATATATACACACATATATACACAAATATAGATATATGCATATATAACTATGCACAGTGAATATGTGCATATTTTAGTAAATTACCAAAGTTGGTCTATAATGAATTAGGCTGGATGAATGCACTGATAACTTTAAATCAAAAGATTATCTGAAGAATTAGATCCAAGAAAAGTATTGGCTAGATGTGTTTGATAGTCTTTCAAGGGATAGATAAAGGATGCCTTTCAACATTACAGAGCATAGTAAAGAAAGCTGCTTGAAGTAATTATTTATTTTTATATGGGTAGTATAAGCCTGTTAGCCACAACTTGAAAATGTTGGAACAGAATTTTTTTAAAGTGTCTGGATTTTTTTGTAGATAAAGCAAAAATCTTTCTTTTTAGTTAAAGCAAAAAAAAAAAAACCGATTAATTAATGTATTAGAAACTCAAATTCAGCAAAATATTAAATGAATAATTCACTGTGACTAAATAGGGTTTATTCTAGGAAAATGAGCATGGAAGTACATTAAAATCTATTATAACTCATGGCACTAAGAGGTTAAAGAAGACAGAGTTTCATAATTTTCAAGTATTTATTCTGTAAAATAAATAATATAATTCACCAAAATAAAAATAATAGTGTCACATTATATTTTGTGATGGTTAATCTCTGTAATCTGCTTGACTAGATTTATAATAATTTAGATGACACACGTCTGGGTGTATTTGTGTTTGTATTGAGAGTATATCAGAGAAGTATAACTGAGGAATATCTGCCTTGAATGTGGGTTGACCCATCTCTATAGGCTGGGATCCTGAACTAAGTATGAAAAAGCAAGCTGAAGACTGCTTCCTGACTGTGGACACAATGTGACCAGCCATCTCACACTCTTACTACCTGCCTTTCCTTCACAGATAGAATATATCCTTTTGAAAACATGAGCCAAAATGAGTCCTTGTTTCCCTTAAGTTGCTTTTTTTTGTCCTGTCAGAGCAATAAGAAAAATATCTAACACAGAAAATTGATCCTGAGAAGTCCTGTCCTTGGGCCTTTGGAACTATGTAGAAGGAATGTTTTTGAAAGAGTTTGGTGTTGCATGCTAGAGAAAACTTAAGATTCTTTAAGCAAAGGGCAATGGGCCACTTTACTGGGAGTTCAGGAGATCAGAATGCTGAGAGAAAAGTAGACAGTGAAGTCTGCATTCCACAAGGGAAAAGTACCCCTATTGGCAATTGGGTTAGGAGCTATTTGTGTTACTGGAATAGAATCTGGCTGCGTCTGTCCATGCTATGGAAACTTGAACGAGGCTGAATTTGAAAGTGGTGGACTAGATTTTTGGAGTAAATTTCAAGACTCTGCCACATCTAGGCTGTTGCATAGTTAATTTTTATGTGTTTTAGTCATACATATAGTGTGAGGTCAATTTCATAGCAGAGAGACCCTGAAAGGTCACTGTCTGATGCTGGGAGGGTATATCAGAAGTTGCAGTGGAAAATTCAGAAGTCTGAGGATGCAAGGATCATGGGACATCTGACATGTAAAGCTGCCTGTGCCTGATGGAGTTGGCGAGGGAGAGACTATGAATTTGAAAGGTAGAAAAACTCAAGGGCTGAGCTAATGGAGCCTGTATCAGACTGTGATAACTATTCTTGGTTATCAATGTGACTTCTGGAATTAACTAAAATGTAAGCAGCTGGGTACACCTGTGAGGGATTTTTTCTTGATTAGATCATTTGAGGTGGGGAGACTGTCCCTAAATCTAGGTATTTTGAGGAAGAAAATTCCACCTTGAGTCTAGGCCACACCTTTTAAAAGACATGGAAGAAGGTAGTTCTTGATTTTTGCCTACGTTCCCTCATTCCCACTGGAAATTTTGTCCCTTTACTTGTACTAGAGCCTACCTCTTTAGGATTTTGGCAGACACTGAAGATCAGCAGAGACATCTAGCTTCATCCACTGAACTACTACTGGATTTTTGGACTTCTCATCAGGGATCAGCCATTGATACACTCGTTGGAACATAACTTGTAAGCCACTCCTCTCTCACATATAACACACACACACACACACACACACACACACACACACACACACACACACACACACACACACGTCTTTATGTTTCTTTAGAATAGAGAACCCCAATACAGAAACCAGATGACGCCATTCCATCCCCAGGTACCAGAAACAGTTGCAAGAAGTCAATTTTTCCCTTCCGGGGGTTTCAGTCTTCTTCAGTCTATTCTTTCTCTTTGTGCTTCCAGTTCTTCCTTTTTGAATAGGAGTGGTATTCTGTTTCATCATATATTAGAAGCAATGTTTTCAAATGTATTTTATAAGAGCCATGCTTAAAAGTTTTTCTTGAGTCTTAGAAGAAACTTGAGGATGCAACCATACCTATTTTTCCTAATGTCTCAGGATCCACTAAAATTTCTCCCAGACAATCCATTCCTTGGAACATGTGGGATATGGTTCAAATGGGAACTGTCCCTCATAGGCTCCTGTATGTCAGAGTTTGATCCCCAGTTGGTGGTGCTCTTTTGTAGGGGGTTATAGAACCTTTAGCAGATGGAGCCTTTGCCTCATTTCCTGTACTTTCTCTTTACTTCCTGTGTGAGGATGAAAAAGTGATCATCCAGCTTCCTGAACCTGTCACCATGTCATTCCTTGCCTGTCATGTGGACTCTATCCCTCTGGAGCCATGAGCCAAATTAAGCCCTTTGTTCTCTATTGTTTTTTATTTGTTTGTTTGGTTTTGGTCAGGGTATTCTGTCAACAACAGAAAGGACACTAGAGCAACCATGATGAATAATTTATTCTTCATTTTATTCTGTGATGAGTGACTATTGTTATGTTTAGTAAGATAATCATTGACTTTTTGAATGTCATTCCTAATACCCAAATACAAGTGATTATGTCAAGTTTTCCAGACTTTGAGTCATATGCCATAACATCACCTATAAACAACAGGAGTGTTATATACTTTCTGTTGTTCATGCCTTTTATTTCATGTTTTAACAAAAACTACTTCTTTCTCTTGTTAGTCATGTGACCTACTAAAGACAAGTCTATGTCCTCTAAAAGTGTGAGGATAATATCTTGGGAGCTTTTATGAAGATCAAATGAGAACATGTCTCCAAAATGTTTAATGAAGTACTGGCACACAAATAATTGCTGAGAAAGTTTTGGAATTCAACAGGAAGATGGTAAATCATCCATCTCACGAGAAGTTAATCAACCTTCCAAATCAATATATGTAGAGTATGCACATGTATGTGTTCTGTGGTTTTGTTTGTAAGAGAAAACCCATCAATAGCCACATGCAAAAATAGAAGACAGATGGAATACATTATCATACATTTAAATCATATGATCTTTACAGTCATTTTAAAATGCATTATGTAGTCATTCATTCATTGCTATGCAGAACTTGACAGTACCTCTAACCAAAGGACAAATAAAAGAGAATTTACAATTCCACTTTGGCAAAAATTCTATGAATATAATTATATGAATTTAACTAAAAAGATAAAATTGCAAAGATATATACTAAAATATTAGTGATGATTCTTGATGATGGTATGAACTTCAAGGCCATTAATTTTAATTTTTGAGACGGGGTCTCTTTATGTTTCCATGACTGTCCTGGATATCAGTGTTCAGTTCAGTCTGGCCTCAAACTCAGAGATATGCCTGCCTCTGCATCATGTGTGCTCAGGTTAATGGCATGTTTGACCACACCTAGCTCTCAATTAAAAATGTGTATAGGAGTTTTGTCTGCACATGTGTCTGTGCACACATGTGTACTTGTGTTCTTTATGCCTAAGAAACCCAGAAGAGGGTGTCAGATCCCCTGGGACTTGAGTTGCATTATGGTTGGGTGTGATCTGCCCTGTGGGACTGGGAATCCTTCTGGAAGAGCATTCACTACTATTAACCCCTGAGTCATTTCTCCAGCCTTAAGGCCACTGGTTTTTGCTGTTTTATGATTTGGCTTTTTAAATAATTCTATGATAAATGGAAACTCATTGTATTAGTGGAAATGTCAAAGTAATTGCTTGGGGCCCCCTATTGCACATTGCAACTGTTTGTCAACTGTCACCTGTCCTCTCTCCCAACAGATTTGACTTCAGGTGGCAGAGCTTCATCAGTCAGCATTTGTACCTTGAGATTTTGCTCTGTGTTTTTAAAAAAATCTGTTTTCAGTTTTTATTTACTACTATTTCGTGTATGATGTTTATGTGTATAAATGTCACAGCATGCATGTAGAGATCAGAGAACAATTTTCAGGAGTCATTTATCTCCTTTTACCATGGATTCTGGGGATTAAACGTAGGTCATCAGGCTTGCCTAGCAAGGTAAGAACCCACTAAATCATTTAGCAGGCACCCTCTTTTTATGAAAGCAATGTTGTTTGGCAAACTGAACTGACACACATGTAGGAAACAGTTTTCTTTGCATATATCAACATGTTCAGTGAAGAATCACTTTCACCTGGGAGCCATGCTGTCTTGGGTGAGGTTTGTCTATCTCAGTTCTTAGCACCCAGTCAACACCATTTATCCTGGTGGAGGACCCAGGTACTCAATGTGATATGACAGCCAGTGTTGATTATCAACTTGACAGGCTCTAGAGCCATCTAGGAAACCTCTGGGCATATCTGTAAGAGATTATGTAGGTTAGGTTTACCAAAGAAAGACCCACACTCATGGGTGGAGCACTCTCCCTGAGCTGGAGTCATAGACTTTATAAATAGGGGTAAGTGAGCTGAGTACTGGTGTTCACCTCTCTCTGCCTTCTGATTGTGAACAACTGCCTTGTGATCTTTTGGAAGAAGGTGTTCTGAATCGCTTGCTAATGTCTTCCTCTTAAGTGTCTCGTTTGTAGGCTTGAATGAGTGTGGTGTCACTACTTCTTGCACTTAAGTGCAGATAAGAGGATCTCTCTGGTCACCCATTCTCTGTCACTTCTGGGGAAGAGTGTGAGAGGGAGGTGGAAAGAAACAGGGTATGAAGTCCTGATACTTTTAATCCCATGGAATGAGAAGAGCAGGATCAGGGGCAATTCTTCCCTAGGGTGTGACTTCAAAGGCATCTCCCCAATCCTTAACATTGCAATTTGGGATACTTTAGGAACCCTTATGAACAAAAGTTTCTCCTGGATGATGTTGAACTGTGCATTAATTAAAATTAACTCTGAGACTACTGTATGCTCAAGGAGGTGCATTCATGCCCGCTTCTATTTCCCATTGCAGATTATGTCTAGCCATATTTTGTGATATAGCCCACTTGAGATGTTACAATAAAACTAAATGACAACATTAAGATAGACACAATAATAAAATGTCAAGAACACAGAGATGCCCCAAATTGGATACAAGCACCCTCTCATTATCTAATTCCTAGGGAGAAATTGTCCAAAAATTAAATTGCTTTGCAGGTTCAAGTGCAAAGGAATTAACATCAGAGATCAAATTATTTGCCCTTGTGAATTAAAAGTCAAGTAGAATTAAAGTTCTCTTTTATGGCTTACTTCCTTCACACTTGGCCAAGGGTGGTGTTTTGGATGGAATGGAGCTTCTCTCAGCTGCTGTCTCAGGAACGGTTAGGATCATTTCAGGGCCACAGATGAGTTGCCTGTCAGGTAATTCTCACTGTGATGACTCCAGAGTTATTTGGGCACTGTGGTTACTAGGACTGATGCCATGTCTACCACTGCAATCTCTGAATCTGATAACAGTTATTCCAAGTGAAACTTCCCATCAGAACACAGTGCCTACAGTCTGTGGCAGGACTGTAGTGCTGCCTAGAATGTTTCCTGGTTTGGGGAAGGGAGTTCAGAATTCTCTACGCTGTCCCTGTGCTACAACCTGTCTCATGCTCCATTTTACTCTCAATGAGCTGTTTGTTGAGTGTGATGGTTAATGTTGACTGTCAGCTTGACAGGACATGGAATTCACTCAGGAGAAATTCTCCAGTCAGGCCCATGAGAGATTATTTAGATTTGCTTAGCCTCGGACTCTGGGCATGTCTGTGAGGGATTGTCTTGACTAGGTTGACTCAAGATGGAAATGTTTGTCCTTTGGAGTTGATTTAGAATACTTTTTTTTAAAAATTAATAACTTTTAATACTATTTTTAAATTCAAAAACCATTTATTGTAAACTAAATTCTAGGATTGCTCCATTGAAAGATGTCTAATTTAGGGTTTTATGAGGAAGCTTTCAAGTTTTTGTTCGTTTTCTGGAGTCTTATTTCCATAAATTAACTCAATTAGTTGAAAGAAATTCTTAGGGAGGAGATAGATTTGGGCAATATTTTTTGCTATGTTATGGCATATACTGTACCCTATCCCAGCGAATGGATCTAAAGCATTTCTGCTTGCTTATCTGATAGAGAGCAGTGTGGGTGGTAGATTTGACCACTTTACTTTTTAAGGGTCTCCATTTGAATTTATTTTTCATTTAAAAAAGTCTCTTCCGGTGGTGACCTACACCGGAAGTTTTGGACTTTACTTATCTGGTGTGATGAATGAAGAAAAGACAGACACACATACATATGTACAAGGCACCAGCAAATCAGAAATGCATCCTGTGTTACAGGCTGCTGAGTGAGGAGGTACATTGGTTGTATACATCTTAACGAAGAGGAGACTGGTTATATAATCATGGTAGGGGGTCTCTATAAGGGGCAGTCTCAGGCTGCAGTCATCTTGGAGGAGGAAGCTTCAGTTGATGATCTCTGCACACACTAGTTTTAGCTGAATGTCAGTCATTCATCACAGTTGTACTTGGGCCAGGGGGAGGATTTGCTATTTCTCTGAGTCTGAGCCAGAAAAGGTATTACCATCCCCATGGGTCTGAGGCAATGGGGTCCTTGACATAGCACTGCTCACATCAGTAATACACACTCAGGACTTTATCTGCTCCCAACACTTCACCACTTGCCTCTCAGTTCAAGAACCTGGCACAATTAGAAATGTACTGATGGCCACCCGGGAAGGACATAATTGGCTTGAATTTCTTTGTGTGTCTAACCACAGGTGCACCTGTACATGACATACAAGTAGAGGCCAGAGGCCAGCCTTAGTTGTTAGTCCTTGCTATTCCTCATGTTTAGGGTACTCTTTGTTGTTTTTCTGCTGTATTTGTATCCCAAGCTAGTGGATCCACAAAGTTCATAGATTCTCCTGTCTCCCCCTCCTACCTCCTCACTGAACTTACAGGATGACAGTTACTCACACTAGGTATCCAGCTTTGATGGGGGTTTTGGAGATCTGAACATGGTTTTCATGGTTGTGCAGTGATTGCTTTTATCCACAGAGTCATCTCTGAAGCCCTTGATTGCATTAGAAAGCAACAGATACTGTTTACCTCATGAAGTCTAAATGACCATATTAGAAAAGATTCTTCTCCATCATTGACATTTACTTTTCTCCATCAAAGACATGGACTTTGTGGAAAAATCTGGATCAGTGTAATTCAGGAAAAGCCAGAGCAACTGGATACAGAACTCATGAAGCCCTTTAGGGGCTAAATAACCATATCTAACTATAAGTGCATATCCAACATCTGTAGAGATTTATATTTTGGGCCAGAGATCTGCATCTCTGCATCTCTCAGACCACAGGTGGTGACTTGTTGAGTTCTAGCATCCCATACTATTTTTCTGAGGCCAGCTTCCTTCTATACCTTCAGACTCCTGGTGAATCTTCTGGGTTAAAGTCTTGTTTTATAGGTATGTCTTGGCCCCAAACAGCTCTTATCAGTGGACCATGACACATTAAGCAACAGATACCCAGAGAGGTAGGAATCCCAAAGCCAGTGGCTTCTATCTCCAGCAAAGGTAGCTTGAGAAAAAGCCAACAGCTTGGTGATGTGTTGGTAAATACTAACTAGCTCTCCAGGGGATAAGAAAAATCAATCAAATCTGATTTATAGTGTTTTCTAAGTTCTCTGTGGCTAGTTTTATTTCAATTTTTTGTGTTCTATTAAATCCTTGTTTCACTCAAGGTAAGAAGTACTTCTATATTTTGTCTTAGGTTTTCCTCTGTTACTTTGTATGAAAAGATGCTATTTTTTCATTGATATGCTTTACACTAAATCAGTTTTCCAGGGCTGGGGATAGAGCACTGTTGGTGGAGTGTTTAGCTAGCATGCAGAAATCCCTGAACTGGATTCCCAGTACTGTGTAAAGGTGTGGTGGGTGGTTCATGCCTGCAATCCCAGCATTGGGGAGGAGGTGGAGGCAGGAGTGTCAGCATTCCTCCACGACATCTTCAGTTTGAGGCTAGTGTGGGATGCATGAGACCCTGCTTAACAACAGCAGCAGCAGTACCAATAGGAACAAAATCAATTGCCCTACTTATAGGAGGCTGTTTTGGCGTGTGCTATTTGTTGTGTTGGTCTGCATGCACTTCCTCAGGACAGTACTGTACTCTTATGATTACTTTAGTGTTATGATAAATCCTTCCACCAAAAGTCATCTGAGCCCCACTGCCATGTGTGAGCTTTACACCAGCCGCCAGTCAGAGTTAGGCCCAAATGAATACACAGAAACTTGTATTAGGTTCAATGCTGCTTGGCCAATGACTAGGACTTCTCATCTGCTAGCTCAGTCTTAAATATCATAAATCTATATATTTTATAAGACTTATCTTATCAGACGCTTTATTGGCGTCCCTCCTTGCTGGTGGCTCACATCCTGCAGCTGGAGGAGGTGAACGGGAAAACAAAGGGCCCTTCCTGTTTCTCCTTCGCTTAAATATGAGTCTCCTTGCTATGTCACTTCCTGCCTGGATCAGCACTTCTCTACCACATTTCCCAGAATCCTCTTTGACTACTAACTTCCTGTCTCATTGGCCAAACAGTGTTTTATTTAACAGTCAATAAGATAAACATACACAGTGCACTCCCTATCATCTCCTCTTTTCTGTCTAAATAAAAAGAAAGATAACATATCTTTTATAATAACTGAGGAATACTATAACCATAACTATCTACCTTCAACTCTTTCAAAGACCATAGAAGGATAATATATAAATTCTAGAATTGACAGAGACATCTTGCTACCTGGACAGTCACCCAAAGTTCCTCTGTAACGTTGGGGCATCCATCTTCAGCCCATAGGCCACAGTTTGTCTGGCACACTTCTCCATTTTAACACGAACCCTTCAGTACTGTCTTGTTTTGTAAGTTCAGCAGTCACTTTCTTGTGGGTCCTGCACGTTCAGTTTATACAGCAACAAACAGTCCAGGCAAGAGCAGTTTCTTGTCCAAATGGCTAATATTGCCATGTAGAAAGCAAACTCCATAACAAGTTTCTTTCATGCCCATCCTCCTTTCTGACGTAATTGGTGTGCCAGGAGCAGTTGTGTCTTACTGCCAAGAAAAACCCTAAACCATTTAAATGTTATATTTCTGTAGGGCTTTGAAAGGTTTGAAGAATACCTATCCATCTCAAATATATCTCTGTATATCTAGAAAACCTAACTAACCTAATTATAAGTTCTGACTATTATAGGTAAAAGATCTGTATAAACACAATACCTAAACAAGAGGAGACATATACATATCACAAAATTGACCTTAAAGTTGTATCAATAAATGAAAATCTATACCAATGCAAAGTATTCATTCCTATGACCTATTCCCCTTTTTTTTCTTTAAAAAGAGATTGACTATGCTCATTATCATTTATAACCTACTCCATTTAAATGAAAACAAACATTTATAAACAATATTTGGGAATATGGGCGTTGTTCTTTCTAAACTGCTTCCTGCTGATTGAGGGTGATGTTCATATACCATGGGGATCATGATAAAACATAGAAACCTGACCAAGTCCTTGTTTTTGTAGTCTGTAAGGCTGTATCATCTTAGCTTCAGGGGGTCTTGCTTGATCAAACCATATTAGTCTGGAAGGAATCCACAGCTTTTCATTTTCTGTGGAAATATAAGCAAAACCTTTATTTCTAAGTAGCCTGTCCTTAAACTTAAATTTTGAAGTTAGAGCATTTTAAAAATGTATAAGTTGGATTAATTTAGCAGCATTTGTAATCAAATGTATGTTAGCAGCAGTAATTCTTTCCTCGGCAATCAAACAATTTAAAGACAACAATATGGCATATAGTATCCAGATTCTCTGTGTATTTGCCATCTGTATGTGGCTTTTTTATTACTTTATTTTTACTTTCTTTTGTTTCTTTTTTCCCCAGACAGGGTTTCTCTGTGGAAATCTGTCTGCCTCTGCTTCCTTCTCTCATAAGCCTATATATATTTTTAAATGCAGTGTAAACCTTTAGAGGTTTTTCTTTATCATCTCAGAAGTGCCGAGTCTAAACTCCAGAAGTGCCTGGACAGCGCAAGCATATGGAAGCTGCTCTGATGCCTCTCAATGGCTCAACAGGGCAGGCTGTGGCGGCAGGTTTACCTCTTTATCTGGGAACCTTGGGGCATGGGGTGATCCCACTCCTGACACCATTCTGTTACCATAAATCTTTCCGCCAAAAGCCGATGAGCCCCACCGCCATGTGTGAGGTTTACGCCAGGCGCCAGTCTGAGTTAGGCCCAAATGAATACACAGAAACTTGTATTAGGTACAATGCTGCTTGGCCAATGACTAGGATTCTCATCTGTTAGCTCAGTCTTAATTATCATAAATCTATATATTTTATAAGACTTATCTTATCGGATGCCTTATTGGCGTCCCTCCTTGCTGGTGGCTCACATCCTGCCGCTGGACTTTAGGTCCATAATAAAGAAGGAAACCAAGAGGCATGACTTCATGAAGTTTGCTCTTCTCTTTCAAAATAGTTTAGCCTCATGCAGACCTTTCATTTTCGCACATAACTTTACAGTCCAGCTGCCTTTCCTCCATTCTTGTTCATTTTTCAGGGAGCCCTGTTCAATGTCCCAGAAGTTGGAAGCTGAATCTTATTTTCTCCTGAAATCCAGGGCAAAGCTGGATCCCATGATTGATTGCCTAGAAGGAAGCATTAGGAATAGCTATCGTGTTGCCCCTCCCCCACATCCCTTTCTCTTTCCTTTGTAGTACCTCTTCCACTCTCAGGTTCTGTTTGTGAGCAGTCTCCTGAGACTGAACAGCCAGAGAAAGAGAGAGAGAGAGAGAGAGAGAGAGAGAGAGAGAGAGAGAGAGAGAGAGAGAGAAAAAGAGAGGAGACTGGTAAAGTCCCAAGACAACTTCTAGAACTGAGCAGAGGTTTACAAGGTATTGGACCAGGAAGGCTGCCCTCTACTCTCAGAGCAGTGATGTATTCATCTTACAAGACACAGGAGAGGAGGAGGGGCCTCAGGCGAGCAGGCTGCTCTGCTGTCCCCATACTCACTACTCACTTGTCACTTGGGGGAATATGGACGAGAGCAAGGACAATATTGATTTCCTTTCTTGTTGATGTGACAAAATGCATGGCAATAGCAACTTAAGGAAGTGGGGTTCATTCTGGGTCATAGTTTGAGGAGACAGTGAAGAAGGTGAAGAAGGCATGGTCATGGTGGTGGGAGCTTGAAGCAGCTGGTCACACCATGTCCACAGTCAGGAAGCAGAGAGAAATCCCAGTCCACAGAATGGTGCGGCTCACATTAGGGTGATTTTTCCTGCCCCATCTCACCTAATGTAAGACAGATCCCTCACAAGTATGACCAGAGAGTCTTGCTTCTCACATGACTGTAGATCCTGCCAAACTGACAAATAATATCAGTCATCCCAGTGATGGATGGAGGAGCAGGGAAAAAAGCATCTTGCATGGTGTAAGTGCATACACGACACAACACACACACACAATCAATCGATCGATAAAATGTAATACAGTTTTAAAGGTTTGAAGTCCAGGCTGGGAAGATGACTTAATTGATAAAAGTACTCGCTACACAAGGCTGATGACCTCTACTCAGATTCCTGGAACCCACCTAAGAAGCCAGATGCTATAGCACATACCTGTGGGACCCAGAGATCACACGGCAAGATGGAAGGCAGACACAGGAGAACAAGATTAAGGCAAACTGGACCATAAACAGCACCATAGGAGCAAGTGAGGCCTTGCATCAAACAAGAGAAAGGTGAGAACTGACTCCCTAAAGTTCTCATCTGACCTCCACGGGCACACTATGGCATGTACCTGCCTTCACTCACATGTACATTTTCTCTGTCTCTGTCCCTCTCTCACACACACACTAAATAAAAAATAATGAAAATCTTGTCTTCTAATAAATGATGCACAGTCCAGATTTATTGAGGACGGCCTCTTGCCATATGTGGTGTCAAAGGAGGGTTTATGACCTGCATCCATGATGACCAGCCATGTGGCAGCAGTACACCTTCCTCCCAGCAGTTAGTTCAACTAAAGACGGATTTGTTCAATTCCTCTTTACCTTGGTGATAAGTCAGTGATCTGAGCTCTCCCAGGAAGATTGTACCAAGCAGTCTGGGTTGTGGGTAGAGCTGTAAAAATCACAAGGCAAGGCTTGGGGATATGCCTCAGCTGGTAGAGTACTTACCTGGTATGCACAAAGCCCTGGGATCCATTCCCTTCACCATATAAACGGCACACTAGCCCACCTATAGACTTAGAACTTGGGAGACAGCGATAGGAGGGTCAGAGTTCAAGGCCACCCTTGGTTATACAGAGAACTCTCAGGTCAGCCACTGTCTTAGAAAAAGTAAAACACAAAAGAATGATGTGGAAATCAGAAGCCCTGCCAATGTTCAGGGGTGTGCAGGCTAGACCTTCTGCAGTGTCTTCAGCCCTGAGGTAGACATGGAAATGTGAATATCCAATATTGAAGATTCCGGCAGATGCTAGGCCCTTGGGGATATGGTGCTTAAGAAGTTAAGGATGTTTAGAAATCTCCAGGCCTGTCAGAATAACGAATGCCACTCATAAACCTTTTAATTAGTTAACCTGGAGAAAAATCTCTGTCCCTGAAGAGTGGACATTTTCATATTATCCTGAATGCAAACATCACCTTATCATAGGCTGCAGTTTAAATGTTACTCTATATCTTTTCTTGGGTTGAGGCGCTGTTATTGACTATTCAAAAAGCGGCCAAAGGAAAAAAAAAAAGGACTTAATAAAAAGTGACAGCAGGCAGCTCTCCCTGCTGGCAGAGATTAAGTGCTGAGCGCTTGGCGTTTCAATTACCTAAAACTAATGGAATAAATATTTTACAATATTATTGCCTTTTTTGGGGGGTAGAGCACTCCAAAGGAAAAAAATATACACACAAGATGGGATTCTGTTCTTTTCTTAATGAAATAATTGAAAATGGATTTAGTATCTGGTTGTGATCATGAAAAAAATAACTATACTAGCCTGGTATGGTTGCAAGGGGACCAGGACATAATTTCTTGTATGCATGGCCTTCTCTGCTGTCATTTGCCTCCAGCATAATTCTAAAATAATGCCCTCTAACTGTATCCATAAAACCGTTTTAGCTGAGCTCAGATGATTTTACCATGGCTTAAATTTATTAGGGTAATTTTTTTTAAACAGGAGGCTAGTCAAGAATTCCATTCTTAGAGAACACTGTGTGATGGGGGAAGTATTAACAGTCTCTCTCTCTCTCTCTCTCTCTCTCATCTCTCTCTCTCTCTGCGTGTGTGTGGTGTGTGTTGTGTGTGTGTGTGTGTGTGTGTGTGTGTATGTGTGCATGTGCATGTGTATGTGTATATGTGTGTATGTGTGTGTGCATGTGTGCTTGTGCAGGTGGTATATGCAGGCTAAAGGGTGATACTGGGTATTTTCCTTAGTTGCTTGCCACCTTATATTTTAAACAGTATTTTTATTTATTTATTAACAATTTCAGAATGTAAATAATGTATTTTAATAATAGTTTCCCTCAACCCCTTTCTCTCCTCCCCCTTAGGCACCCCAAAGATGTCACCTCCCCTCTTTATGGCCTCTTTTTAAATGGAACCTATTGATTCCAATTAATACTGCCTGTTGGGATGATGACTGATCTTGTTTCTTGTTAACTTGGTCTCCACTTTATTTTTTGAGATAGATTCTTTCACTGTGTCCGGGGCTTACTGTTTGGGCTAGGCTGACTTCTTAGTGAGATCCAGGAACCTGCCTATCTCTTTTTTCCCCAGAGCTAGGGCTACAGGTATGTGGCACCAAATACAGTCTTTCTTAATGAAGGTTCTGGGGGTTGGGACTGAGGTCTTTCTCTTTACAAGGCAAGCACTTTACTCATAGGGCCATCTCTGCACCACCCCTTTGCTTATGTGTGCATGTGTGTGTATGAGTCTGACTTTTTAATTAGCTCCCACTGATCCTGGCTGATGCCTTTTCTCATCTCCTCCTCTTCTTCCTCCTCGTTCTTTCCTCCTCCTCCTCCTTCTGGGGATGATATTCCTTTATCATATATTATGAGAGCTTCCATGTGAAGAGCAGAGGCCAAGGATAAGTCACCAGTAACCAACTTCAGTGTCTAATAATCTGAAATTTGGAAGCAGTCTATCTTTCCTGTGTGTTTGTTGTGATTTCATTCAAATAAATAAAAATAATACCAAACTCAGATCTGGAAGCGCTTGACATAACTACACAATGCCACTTTATATCCACGAGGCTTCATTCGTTTTCTTTGGTCATTTATTGTTTGTATGTGTGCATGCATACATATGCATACTTATACTTAGGCAGTTTTCATACTGGGCTGAATCAAAGACATAGCCATTACCTTTGAAAAGATCTTTCATGCTATGCACACAGCATTCTCAAAAGACACTCCAATAGAGGTGCAGCCTTCATGCTGTTTACGTTTTTTTTTTTGTATCAGTGCTAATAGGCCATAATTTGTCATGGGTGTGCCTACATCTTTTTGTAGGGCGAAAAATTTTAAAAAATAAAAGATTTGCTGATTTGCTGATTTTTCTTAAAAAACCAAGGATCTGTGCATACTGCCAAATTTATATGCATGGGACAAGACCTGTCTTTGAAATTAATGATCTAAAATGGTTAGTTTCACTCTTAGGAAAAACATACTAACTGCAAGGATATGTTGGACAGTTAATCACTTAACAAATACATTGTTGCTAAAATCCATTAAGGTTTGAAAATAACATATCTGTTAAAATATTGCAAAATAATATATAACTATTATTAAAATTTTCATTATATTTATTTTGTGTGTGTATGCACAGGAATGTATTTTGTATATATATACACATGTGAGGATCAAAGGACAACTTACAGGAGTCACTTATCTCAGTCTCTATGCTGTGTGTCAGGGTCCACTTCAAGTCGTCAGGCTTGGTGGCAAGCACGTGCACCTGCTGAGTTCCCTCACTAGGCCCCATGAAACTTTTAAGCTACTGACAATTACTGTTAAGTCCTTGATTTAGAAACCACTTCAGATGACTTTCACAGAGCATGGCTCAGATTCCAGGCCTTATGACCTGGAAATCCTGTCCATCAGCATGTCTTCAGTTTGCTTCCTCAGTCTGTTTGCTTCTGAAGAATTCTACTTTTCTGGGTTTTTTTTGTAATAGTTTTTTGATTAGTTTGGAATTTTGCATCATGAACTCCAAGCACCTTAACTTTCCTGTCTTCCCAGGAAAGTGTCCATCCCCTACCATTAGAAACCTACCCCCTAAAAAAAGAGGAGGAAGAAAAAAAAACCCAAATCTAATTTGTGTTGTCCATATACTCACTGGAGCACAGTCAAATCCCTGGTGGCCAGCCCCTTGAAGAAAACCAAGTCCTTCCCCATCAGCATCCCTGCTGGAAGCCATCAGTTGTGGAGAGCTACACTTTATCATCCCTATCACAATTTTTAAAAATTCTCTTCTATGGCTTACTGATGCCTCTGGGGCCACATGGTGGTTTAAAAGAAAATTATTCCCCAAAGGAGTGATAATATTAGGAAGTGTGGCTTTTTGGAGGTAGGTGTGGCCTTGTTAGAGGAAATGTATCACTGTAGGGATGGGCTTTGAGGTCTCCTATGCTCAAGCTATGCCCATATGGCAAATAGTTCACTTCCTGTTGTCCGTAGATCAAGATGTAGAATCCTCTGCTCCTTCTCTAGCACCATGTCTGCCTGCACAGTACCATGGCCCACCATGATGATAGTGGACTAAATTAAATGTTTTCCTTTATAAGAGTTACTGTGGTCATGGTGTCTCTTTGCAGCAATAAAAAAAATGTAACTAAGACAGGCCATAGCTAGGTCAGTAGTCCTCCTGCAGCTAGGGTCTGTGTTTATATCTATGGGCCCATGTTACCACCAAAGGCTTTGTGGATGTTCATTGTCTGTGCTGTAGCCTGAGAACCCATATTCATGGTAGTGGGCTGTGCTGCCACCAGGGGCCATGTTGATGTGGGTGGCCTTGGCTGCCATTGGAAGCCATGTTGATTTCCTTGGCTGCCACTGAGGACTGAAATGGTGTCTGTGGCCTGTATTGAAACAGAGACCATGCTGAGGTCCATGGTACATGCTGTGCCAGAGACCATGTGGTTGTCCATGTCCCTGGTCCCTGCTATCACTAGAAACCATGTATAAATCCCTGATCCATGCTCCAGATGACTGTTAAGGGCAAGGAAGCTACTTTTGCCATGGTCTTGAGGAACTCTTCTATGATGAAATCCATGCTGCCATCATTGCCCTCCTTAATCACTGTGTAGAAATGGTCTTGGCAGTGGCTCTTTTGGAATCATTTCTCAGGACATTAATCAAAATGTTCAGGGGAGGATGGATAGCTAGTCCTCTTATTCTGCTGCTCAGTGTCTTTTGGTTCCCCTTAGTTTAGAAATTAAATGCATATCTTTCTAAACCAGCTCTTGTTAGAGCAAAGGAGAGAGTCAGTCAAAATACAGAAAGCTAGTGATTGTCTGCAGACATTTGTTGGTTCTATTTATATTTAACTTATTATTTGTGTTTGCCTTATCTGATACCATGTGTCCAGTTCCCCCCCAAAATTAAATATGATTAACTCAGTCAGTACTGTAAGAATTTAAAAATCATAGCTGGTTACTTTTGTAAGTGATTTGGAATGTCCATGAGATTGTGTATAAACTGATCTCACTTTTCATAATAAAAGAATGAAAGGCATACAGTGCATATTTTGGTTTTAGCATGACAACAATAAAACAATTATATAACGATCATTTAAAAATGCATTTCCTTTCATCTTGTAAGGTCTTTCTTATTGTCTCACTGTCTCATTCCTCCTCATTCTAGCTGTTTTGAGCCATTATGGCTGACCTGGACCATTCTAGCCATCTTTTCTTTCCCTGGAATGCTTCTGCTTTTCCGTGTTTTCACTTCAAGGCTCATCTGCTCACAGGGTCCTTCCTTGCCATGTATATATTTTAAACCTACAATCCTTCATAGACCTTTCTAATATCTTATGTACTTATTAAATGTTTTTTGTTTTTATAACCTCTGTTATTTACTTTTAATATATAATACATTCTGTTCCATTTGTTTGCCTATCCTTTCCTATAGTTTTCTCACCCTCAACAATGACCCCCTCCTCCCATCAAGTTCTCACCCCATTTCACGTCTTTTTTTTTTGTTTGTTTTTGTTTTGCTTTGCGACCCACTGGGTTTACCCAACGTTACCCTCATGAGCATGAATGTGCAGCTTCCCATTGGACCACAAACAAGTCAACAGTGTCTATATCACTGAAAACAGTGGTTTTCTCTTCCCCAGGAGCCTCAAGTGTCATCAGCTACCCTAAGCAGGACCCTTAAGCCCCTCCACCATCTATGAATGCTTATGACCTTAAGTGCAGACCTATGTGACACCTGTTGTGGCTTCATTAGTGCTACAGCCATATCATTCCCATAAGACAGTGTGTCAACACCTTTCTCTCTGGCTCTTATATTCTTTCCATTATCTCTTCTCTGATGTTAACTGCCATGTGTCCCTTCTACACAGTGAGCTCCCAGAAAGCAAGCACCTTACTTGACTTATCTGCTGCTCTGTGCCCAGTTCCTAGAAGCTACCTGGTACCTTGTTGATTCTACCTATTTATTTATTGAATGAATTAATAAATGACCTGCAATTTCTGTTAAAATTCAAATATAGTTTTTACTATTTGAATACAATACAATCTACTTTTATCCATACAATTCTAGCATAGTGTTTTCTTTTGCTTGCTTAATTGAATTCAGAAGTGGGCAGTATTTGTATCTAACACAGAGGAGCTAATTACAAGATGAATGAGGAGGATGTGAAGATTTCTTGTGGTTATCAGGATGAATAGCATTTGCTTACTTTTAGTGACATGAACTAATATAGCAGTTACTTTATGTGTGGGGCACTACTGAGGGTTTTGTTTCAGAGCTGCACATTGGAGTTCATAGTCCTTCACTAGGTTTGGGACTGTCTTATATTAGTTAATCTATTCAGAAGCTCACATATGTGTAAATTTTAGAGCCTGAACCCATGGAAGGGAAGATATACCCATTGTATTAGTTTGAATAAGAATGGACCCATAGACTCATATATTTGACTACTTGGTCCCTAGTTGGTAGAACTATTTTGGTAAGGATTAGAAGGTGTGACCTTGTTGGAGGAGGTATGTCAGTGGGTATCAAAAGACCTATATCCTCTCTCTCTCTCTCTCTCTCTCTCTCTCTCTCTCTCTCTCTCTCTCATGCTTGTGGATTGTAAGTCTCAGCTACTGTTCTAGTGCCATGCCTGCTTGCCTGTTTGCCTACTGCCATGATTCCCATCCTTTCATGATGGTCATAGACTCTATCCCTCCAGAACTATGATGCCAAAATTGAATGCTTCATTTTATAGTTTGCCTTGGTAATGGTATTTTGTCACAGCAAAAGAAAAGTAATGAAGACAAGTAAGTTTAATATTTCTGTCATTATTTAGTATCTAGTTCCTTATCCCAGTTATCTTTGTCAATTTGAAATAGCCTAGAGGCATGTGAGAAGTCTTGATTGAAGAATTTCCTAGATCAATTTGGCCTTTAGGAATGTTTATGGGGGATTGTCTTGATTGTTAATGGACGTGGGAGGGCCCAGCCTACTGTGGACTGGGCTATCCCTAGACAGGTGGTCATGGCCTGTGTAAGAAGGCTAGCTAATCATGAGTGACAGGGTGAGCCAGCAAGCCTAGTTCTTCCATGTTTTCTGCTTCAGTTTCCTGCCTTGAGTCCTTACCTTGACTTCCCTCAGTGGTGAATTGTGAGCTGAAAGTATGAACCAGATACATCCTTCCCTTCCAAAGCTGCTTTTGATTAGAGGGTTTTACAATAGAACAGACAGGAAACTACAACAGAAGGTGTTGAAATGTCTGTGCAGTTTTATTTTTTCAACTCTAAAGCCCATTTTCCAGGGGTCTGTGACCTACTTTTCCCTCAACACTTAAGTAACCTTCACTTGTTTCCCAAAATGCCTCTCATGTATGTTTCTACTCCTGGGACAGCTGGTACCATTTCCAATGGCTTATGCTTCTCATTCAATACAAAGCATGTGGGCTAGAATTGCCTTCTAAAAATAGAATGTCTGGGTCTCCAAAGTTTCTGAGAAATCTCTAATAGATACAAGAAACACAGACTGTGAAGAATGTAAGAGAAAAGTCATCTCATGTAACAAGTTTAGGAAAGGACTCTTTAGACTAAGTATTTGAGAAACCATAGATGGCTACTCTAACATAAGAATTTGTCACAAGCTTATGGAAAAATCTAAACATAATGCAGAAATTGAAGACTTTTCATGACAAATCCCCAGCCTGAACCCTAATTACCTGATAGTGAAAGACGTGCTTAGACTGACTGTATGAATTGATTTCCAAAAATCTTAAGATTTTACTGGGTAGGCAAGTCTCATACATTGGTTTTGTCAATGCTGTAGAGCTGTGCTCTAGCTTGGATATTCTCTCAACAATGCCTAGCAACTATTTCCCACTCTCCTGGGTTCTGTCACACTTCCAAGTCTTATAATAAGGGTTGTTAAACTTTCTTGGATATTTCCAAATAACTGATGATTATTTGGCATATACCATTGAGTTTTGCAACTTGCTTGGGATAGATGTGAACAGGACACAAATGACATATCAAAGACTTATTCCACTAGCTAGTGACCCAGTGAGTTTGTTGCAGTCCTCACAGAAGAAACATAGATTACGCATGAACATGTTTATCACCACAAACACCATCTCAGCATGGATCCTGACTAATGGATACCGCATCTCTGAAGCTCCCTGCATGATTGAAAGGCCTCTTCGCTGTTTGGAGTCTCTTCCTTCAGTAACTGCATATTGCTTATATAAGGGGTGTGTCTTAGGAATATGTAAGCTCTATTTACTTCCCCAGTCTTCAGAGCTGCCCCCACCTCCTTCCAGGTAGAATCAAACACTGAGAAATGGATGCTATCCTTTGACAGTAACAGTGGGGTACAAATTAGCTTCTCATCCTATTTTAGTTATCTGATAGAGGCACCGAGGAGAAAATGTAAATCCTTTTGACACAGCAATGTTTCAATTAGGATGAAATTGCTATAAAACACATGTGAACTGAGGGAAGAGTGAACCAGGAGATAAAAATCAGACAAAATCTAGAAAATCTTCCAAGAATAGCAAGAATGTAACATTCTCAGTGGAGAAATGATGGATTATTGAATATGTAGCTTTATGGTGTCTAGACATTCAAAAACTGTGATGGTGTTAAAATAATTCTAGATGGATCAATAGTTAAATGCAAAAGTGAGCCAGTGTGAGTATTGTGTGAAATTCTGTGGTTATATGGGGGCTGAGAAAGGTAACTTACAATAGAATACCATAGGTAGTATTGACACAAAATTGAAGTTCTCATCTCAAAGGGAATAAGAGACAGTTTATTATGGAGCCAAATATGAGTAACCATGGCCCAGAAACATAGATTTGAGGTACATCAATAATCATCATCCACTGTGGAAATGGTCACAGGAGGTAATACTAAATTGAAGTGTTTATCAAATATGGTGAGAGCCATGGTAAGTGGATCACTGCAAACTGGAGAAAACTCTGTTATGGTTTTCAGATGCTGTTGACATTCTTAGCTTTAGTTGGTAAAAGCTATTGGCCTGCTAAGGATGCATTTTACAGTTGTGATAGCCACAGGATGTTAGGTCAGTCACAGGTGCCAGCAATGGATGGCTTTCAAAGCAACTAAAAACAGCTCAAGATAACTTGGCTCTGGTCTGCCACAATTTAGCTGTCGAAAAACTTCAAGTTCAGTCATTTGGCGTAGAATTTTTAACACAGGTGCAACCTTCTCTCTCTCTCTCTCTCTCTCTCTCTCTCTCTCTCTCTCTCTCTCTCTTCCTCTTTTTCCTCCTTCTCTCCCCCACTCCTTCTGAGAACTGCAGTTTACAGTAGAGAATGATAGCTGTGACAGCTTAAAATGTTAAACCTTCATATGGAAAAAGATGTCATGAAGTCAAGTTTAGAGAAAGAAACAGAGGGATAAATATTTGTAGTATAGTCAGGATTAATATTTCTAAATTTTTTAAATGACAAAGCATTGTGTAAAGATTAACTTCCCAAGAGGAAAAACATTTGCAAAGCTTTTAAGTAGGTAATTCTCAATAGGATAAATACAAATGGTCAGTACACATTAAAATGTACTCAAACAACAATTTGGAGGCTGGAGAAATGGCTCAGCAGTTAAGAGTTTGTGCTGTTCTTGTAAAGGTACTGAGTTCTGTAGGGAGACACTTTGGATACCGGTACTGCTGACCATGCCCACTTAGGTGTGGTCACAGGTATGAAGGGGGGTAGGATAAAGAGAGAGGACAGGAGGGGCTTGCTTTCTCTTTGGGGTTAGGCCAGGTCTTGGAAGCATCTGGGACCTGATTTCTTGGAGTGCTAAATCTGGTTACTGACTCCTTGTGTGAGTATATCTTCTTAATAAATTACCAGTTAATAACCTATCCTGGGTTCGATCTTGTTCCTCATCAGAGTTCAGTTTCTGGAATCTGTATTGGGGGCTTATAACTGCCTGTAACTCCAGCTCCACGGGATCCAATACTCTCTTCTGGCCTCTGCAAGCACATGCATTTAACATGTTTCCCTCCCAACACATGGACATAAATAAAAATAAAATGTTTTAAAAATAGACATTTTCCTATAACATAGGGAGCCATTATAGGTGCAAGGAGAGATCAGGCACTAGGGAGACTTCCAGAGATCTACAAGGATGACATCCACATGATAATCTAGGCAATGGTGGAGAGGCTACCCTAAATGCCCTTCCCCTATAATGAGACTGATGATTGCCTTATATACCATCCTAGAGCCCTCATCCAGTGGCTGATGGAAGCAGAGGCAGACACCTACAGCTATAAACTGAACTGAACTCTGGAACCCAGTTTCAGAGAGGGAGGAATAAAGAACAAAGGTGTTGGGACTAGGCTGGTGAAACCCACAAAAACAGCTGACCTGAACAAGAGGGAGCACATGGACCTCAGACTGCTGTCTGGGAGGCCAGCATGGGAATGATCCAGACCCCTGAATGTGGATGTCAATTAGGAGGCCTTGGCACTCTACAGGGCCCCTGGTAGTGAATCAGTATTTATCTCTGGTGTAAGAAGGGACTTTGAGAGCCCATCCCACATGGAGGGATGCTCTCTCAGCCTGGACACATTGGGGAGGGCCTAAGCCCTGCCCAGGATGATATGACAGACTTTGGAGAAACCCCATGAAAGGCCTTACCCTCCCTGGGGACCAGAGGGGGGATGAGGTGGGGGGCTGGTGTGGATTGGGGAGAGGGGAGGGAGAGGGAGAAGGGATTGACATGTGAAGCAAGCTTGTTTTCTAATTTGAACTAATATAAAATAAAAAATAGACTTTTTCTTCATTTACCAGACTTGTATATGAAATATGACCAAAACATTTGTACAGGGAAATGTACACTGTCATTCTGTGTAAGAGGGATACAAATTGGTACACCCCTTACTGTGGGCTGTCTGAAGACACCAAGAAGAAAATTTAAATTCTTTTTTAATCCAGCAATTCCAACTTCCAGGAAATTGTTTTAAGTAAATAATGATGCACAAGTGGAAATATGTGTTATGTAGTGATAATTATTTCACAGATTGTGATATTGGCAAAGAAAAAGTTTCAACGACCATTCACAAGGACACAAGTATGACTCTTCTTTATTATACAATGGGTACAGTGATTAATAAGGATGCCAATATGCATTAAATGACATAGGATGGCAACTGCAGATTTTTGAGTGAAAAGTTGAGTTTCCATTGGTATGGTTGATACCATATATTTCAAAATATGTATCTGTACTCTGTGTGATCAAATTACCAGTCACATATGTATAGGTGGATTTTTTTCATGGGATCACAAGCTCCCCAATAATGACATGGAGACTTATTTTTAATTATGAAAGCTCAGCCAATAGCTTAGGCTTGTTTCTAACTAGCTCTTATAACTTAAATTAATCCATTTCAATTCATCTACATGTTGCCATGGCTTTTATCCCTCCTCCTACATGTCTGCTTACTCTCTGCCTTCAGCAGGTGACCCCACCTTTCTTCTTCCCAGTGACTTCTCTGCCCCCAAATACTGCCTAGCTATGGACCGTTTAGCTTTTTATTAAACCAATCAGAGTGACGCATCTTCACATTGTACAAAAAGATTATTACACATAATATGTGCTTGTCTACTGTCTACTTTTAGATTCTCCAATAGGAAACTCCACATGTCTAGGCTTCTTGTAACCTTTCTTAGGGTTTCCTCCTAGCGTGATCCAAGGCATCTTCCTCTTTCATGATCTAATAGTCCTTGACTGTCTTGTTCCACTACCAAGGTGCTTCCATTTTTTAAAATCTCTCTCTTAAAACTCTTTAAATCATATAGTAATTGTATAAAATAATGTGATTCATTGTGACTTTCATAATAAACACAACATACTTTGATTATAATTACCATCCACTATGATTTTATCCCCTTCTACCTGCCACATCCCTTTCTTCTTCCCCAACAACCTCTTTCTACTTTTGTGTCTTTTCCTTTTGATTCTTCACATTACAGAAAACATTCAGTGTTTGTGTGAGTCTGGATCATTTCATTTAACATTATAGTCCCCAGTTACATCAATTTTCCTGTAAATGATATGATTTAGTTATCCTTTAGAGATGAATATTACTCCATTGTGCATATACACTACACTTTTGTAACTTTCCACCCATTGATAATTCCTTTGACTTATTCTGTATTTTTTGTGACTAGAATCATGATAAACATTGACGTGCATATATTTCCATTGTGTACTGACTTTCACTCTATTTGCTATACATTCAGGAATGGTCTAATTCTATTATACATTTTTTCAAAATTATTCCATTTATTGTGTGGTCTTTCACTAAGTAAATAGACATGATTTATGTTAATTTATACATATGGTGTGAATTAAGGCTGTGAAAAGCTTCAGGGAAACTTCTACTATTTCTGAAGCTCTGTGGGGCAGGGACTGACTTCCTGGACTTCTTTTTGTGCACTTCCTCTGTGGGTCTCCAAGAAGCCAGACAAAGTAGCCTCTTGGAGACAGAGAAGATCTGTTTAAAACAATCCAATCACTTGTTCAGTTTCAGGGTCCAAATCAATATCATAAAAACAGGGCCAGGTAGGGAGTCCAGGCATTGTGCTCATCGTTCCTACTAAAGGGTACAGAAAGCCAGCACCAACACTGGCACGGATGTAAAGAACCTGTATGCTTTTTTTCACAGTGGCCACACTAATTTGCATTCCCACCAAAAGAAATGTTCTTTTATCTTTCTATCATGTCTGCCATTGCTCTTGTTTGTTTTCTTGATGATATTCTTTCTGGATGAGGTGAGATATAATCTCAATACAATTTTGGTTTGTACTTCACAGATGGCTAAATGATATCAAACATTTTTTCATGTGTTCATTGGTCAAGATGCTTTTTTTATGGTTGTAGGGTCAGTTCTGAGAATATTTGGCCCAGAGCTGGAGCCACAATCTCAGGTGTATCTCCTTGGGGGTGAATACAACCCAGAATACCAATCTAAACAGGCTCTGTTGAGGTAGGTGATCAGGTTCCCAGCCAGACTGGAAACACATCCATGGCTGAGCATCTCACAGTTCCTAACAAACCTTGTGACCAGTCATGATCTTGTTCTGATCATTGGTCTCTGACTGGAGAACAGAAGCCCTTGGGAAAAAACTTGTGGTCCACTATGTGAGTGAGAAATAGTTCTGTTGGCCCACTCACCTCTGTACATTCCTTCACTCTGGACACACTTTCGGTGCTTTATCTATTCCCTCATCAGTAGCTTTCCCAGGGGGTGTACCAAATGGATTCCCATCTTCATCCAACAAGTACATGCTTGGAAATCTCCCCACAAGATTATTATTTTCAATCTCTATGGAGTTTACTTGATGTTTCTGATCAAACTGTGGCTTTAATATCAATGAAAAGGGTTGAGATGTGAAAGTTTCTGTTTATTTTTTTACCTGTAGCATTACCTTCACCAATGTCATTCATATTGAACAAATAGAATGTTTGACAAAGAAAAAATGAAAGTGAAAACCCTTCTTACCACATACCACCTCCACTCAGGGACAAGAGAATTGGAGACACTGTGAAAGAGAGTAAATCCCTTAGGGAACCATTTTACCAATATTCAGTTGTTTTTGTTTCTGTTTGATATGATTTCAGATGATTTGTTTACAACTTCCCCTCTATATTTTAGTTTCAAATGGACATGCAAGTTTAAAAAATAAGAATTGAAACACTTAATTTAAAAATGTATTAGTTTCTTAAATCTGCATGCAAATTCTTATAAGAGCTTAGGTGTTTACTTCTCTTCCAGGAGAGACATGCACACATGTTTACTCATCCCAGATAGGGTACGGATGGAAGATTGAAGGGATAATGCCACCCAAGGCTAGCTTAGTGAGCAAGTGAGCTTATTGGGGTTACTTATAGGAGTGTGTGTGCTGGATAGTTTTTGTCCCTCTTTATAAACTGGAGTCATATAGGAAGAGGGAATTTCAATTGAGAAAATGTCTTCATCAGATTGGCCTTCAGGAAAGTCTGTGGAGAATTTTATTGGTTAATGGTTGATCTGGAATGACCCATTTCACAGTGATCTGTGACACCCCTGGGAAGGTAGGCCTACACTCTATAAGAAAGTAAACTGAGAGCATCCACAAGAAGCAAGCCCATGAGCAGCACTCCTCCATGGTCTCTGCTTCAGTTCCTACCTCCAGGTTTCTGCTTGAGCCCCTGGACTGACTGAGTTCCCTCAATAATAAACTGTTTCCTGAAAGTATAAGTTAAATAAGCCCCACACTCTTCAAATTGCTTTTAGATGTGATGTTTATCACAGTAGTAGAAAGCAAGCTAGGACAGCATGGATGAGTCAAAGACAATTGCTCTACCACAAAGCTCTTGGACACCGATCATAAAATCTGCATCCCTGTAGCTTACTGCATGGCTGACAGACATCTATTCTGTGTGGAGAGTCTCCTCTCCTCAGCCATTGCTACTTATGTAACCTTGAGGAGACACCTTATGTATCCTGTAACTTCAGGAGCTTCCTAGGCCTTGCATGTTTCATTTACTTCTGGGTTTTCTGAGTCTCTCTCCCCCCCCCAATTGAATGTGTTTAGATCTTAGTTAACTCTTATGCAGAAGGAAAGGACCCTGCTTAAGGGAAATAATTAACATCCGTGTGAACATGTCAGGGAACTTAAAGGTGATTTTTTTCTATTTTTTAATTTAAATTAGAAACAAGCTTGTTTTACATGTCAATCCCTGTTTGCCCTCCCACCCATCCTCCCCTGCCCCCCACTAACCACCTATCCCATCCCCTTTCTGCTCCCCATGGAGGGTGATGCCTTCCATGGGGGATCTTCAAAGTCTGTCATATCCTTTGGGACAGGGTCTTGACCCTCCTTCATGTATCCAGGCTGAGACAGTATCCCTCTATGTTGAATGGGCTCCCAAAGTCCATTTGTATGCTAGGGATAAATACTGATCTATTACCAGAGGCCACATAGATTTCTGAGGTCTCCTCACTGACACCCACGTACATGGGGTCTGGATCAGTCCCATGTTGGTTTCCTAGCTATCAGTCTAGGGACTATGAGCTCCCCCTTGTTCAGATCAGCTGTTACTGTGGGTTTCACCAGCATGGTCTTGACCCCTTTGCTCATCACTCCTCCCTCTCTGCAACTGGATTCCAGTTCGTTTCAGTGTTTAGCTGTGGGTGACTGCTTCTGCTTCCATCAGCTACTGGATGAAGGCTCTAGGATGGCAGTAAGTCAGTCATCAGTCTCATCATCTGCGAAGGGCATCTTAAAGGTGATTTTTACAGATAAGGTGACAGAGGTCTGAAGAAGGTAAACAACTTCCTAAAATTTTTAAAAATCTTTAGAGGTACAGCCCAGCCCTCTGACATAAGCCATTAATACTGCATTCTAGAACTGTGTCTTTTTAATTTTCCTTATTATTAAAAATGTCTTTTTTCACTTTAAACATGAGAAGGTTGTAAGATTTTTTAAAAGGCCCATGTTTGCTTTCAAAGTCAGCAAGCTGTGGAAGAGTGGATTGCTTAGAAGATACAGGAGATGACTTAGGACACATGGGTGCCCCTAACTCTGTTGACTGAAAGGCTCATATGTATTTAGAGCAACTTCAGAGTAAGACATCCCTTTTACCAAGTATAAAGACTGTTTGTTTCATCTCTCTTGCTCAACGGCACTATGTACGACAAAGCCAATCCTTCAGTCTTCCAGAACATTCTTACTTCTTTCTATTACCTATTAGGCTGGGGGTAGCAATATAGCATTCCATTGCTGTATTGACATCATGTAGAGTGCATTTAGTATTTTAAAAATATTTTATTTATCATAAATGTGTGTATGCATGTATATTTGGGGTGGGAGTGTGTACCAGTGTGCCACACTCTGCTTATGGAAATCAGAAGATGAATTTTGGTAGTTGATTCTCTCCTATCACCTTAGGTTTTCTTTCTTTCTTTTTTTTTTTAAACATCCAAAGTTTTTTTTTTTTTTTTTTTTTTTTTTTTTTTTTTTTTTTTTTTTTTTTTTTTTTTATAACCCTCCTACCATAGGTTCTGGGGATTGAAGTCAGGTCACCAGGTTTGCATGGAAATACTTCTATCTGCTGAACTATCTTGCCAGCCAATAAACACACTTATAAAGTATATTTTAAGAGGGTTACCTTAAATTTGTCACCTTCTTAGTACTCTCACAACCTGAGACCTTTTTTGAATGAGATGTTTACTTTATTTGGCATTCTCTCTCTTTGTCTCACTTTTATATATATGTGTATGCATATGTTCACATATATAAATACACACACACACACACACATATGTATGTATATATTCTACTTCAAGACTATCCTTCCCCTATGGTTTGTTGGGGCATTTCTTTTGAGGGTTATGGAATGTTCAATAAAAAGATGAAAACTCTCGTTCTTCTTTTGGTGGGTTTTCTTTTAGTGCTACTGTGCATGTCTCTAAATGACAAAGCATGGTATGTGAACTTCTGTGGAGGAAGAGTGGTGACAAATCTCCTCAAGAACACAAGGATCAGAACTAGGAAGTCAGGAAAGGGATGGCACAATAACTGATTGTGTCACAGGGACTCAGAGCCAAGGACTAAGAGTCTAAGACTCTTGAGTTCTTACCAGAGTTGGAAAAAGGGCTAAAGGCACAAAGGAAGTAAGACTCAGAAGAGGTAAAAACAGGCCTTTAATGAATCAGAAAGCGCTGCCAGGAAGAGTGGGGCCTCTGGATTGCTCCTTTTATAGGGCCTTTAGGTGTTTGTTTTGTTTGATCCCTCCCCGACATCTCATCTATGACCCAGATGTCCTGGCCCACATATAGACAGCTAAGACACGTGACCTTGTCTGATGGATGGCCTTGTTAGGCAGGTAGTCTTATTTGGTGCATGGCTTCATTAGAGGCATTTCAACCCTTAAATGGGACTATCTCTCTTCCTCCCTCCAACCTTTGCCATGACTGATTGCCCCTAACTATTTCCTAACAGTTGAGACAGATAGTGATCTGTGTTAGTTGCTTTTCTCATAGCCATGACAAAACACATGGTAAGAGAAACTTATTTTGGCTCACATTAGGGGTCACAACTCATCAGTGCAGCACAGCATGGCAGTGGGATCACAGGGCAGCTCACATCACATTCAAGTTCAGCAAGCTGATGACAAACGTTTATGCTCAGCTTGCTTTCTCCTTTTCATTCAGTCTGGGCCACAGCCTATGAGATGGTGCCACCTGCATTCAGGGCATGTCTTCTATACCCCTCAGTTAAATCTCTCTGGAAACATCCCCACAGACAGGATTCTAAATCTAGTAGGCAACCAAGACTAACTGTGGCATCATTCCACCAGAATTCAGAAATCTTTCACCATGGTCAGAACATTTACCACTCCTTCCACTTGAATGTAAAATTCTAACCTGAGTGGTGATATTAAAAGGGGGGGGGGCTTATAGAAGATGACAAGGTTAAGAGAGTTGAGGCTTCATGAATGGGATTAATGTCTTAGGAAACCCCAAAGAGGCCTTCTCAGCTCTTCTACAATGTAAGGACTTACAAAGGAATGATAACAGGTCCCAGACTTTAGCACAACTGATCCCATAATGGGAATACCATTTAGGTCATGGAATCCCACATGTAGACAGCAACACCTGACAAAATATGAATAAAAACCTAATATATCAAAGTCTATAGACTAGGAAAGTCCCTAAAGGTACTAATCTTGCTTTTTGGCATTTCCAGTTGTTCTTCTGGCCAGTTGTTCTTACTAACTAATGTGTCTCAACCTAGGATGTGGGTTTTGTGCTTTAAAATTCACCCTGAGAAAGGTTCAGGACATCACTGTGGTCCCTAACATCCAGTGCAGTTGTTGGCTGGTCAACTAACAAAGACTTTCTATCGGCTTGAACCCACATCTAAGTAGTTGTCTCTGGTGGACACTTCACAACAGAATTCAGAAGTGGGCCCTTAGTAGAAACTGGAGCTGGTTGTGACTCAATCTTTGACTTTCTATATCCTGAAGTCTGAGAAATAAATCATAAACTTTTCTGCAGTTCGTCACTCAGTCTAAGATACTCTGTTGTGCCAGAATGGACTTAGGCAGTGGCTGAATCATATTGCTCTGTGTTCCCTTCTCCTTCCCTTTCTTCCTCTTTAATTTTCAACTTACTTAATCTTTTGACACAGGGTGTTTTGTAAGTCAGGTTGGGCTCAAACTCACTATATATCCAAGAATAACATAGAACTTCCAGTCATCGTGCCTTACCTTCCAAATGCTAGTATTACTGATAAGTGCCACCACATCTAACTTACTCTCTCCTTTTAGATTTTGTTCATCTAAAAAATTTAATTATTTAGGAATGATTTTAATATAATGTGAAAATCCCTTTCAGAAGCTTCCCCATGCTATTTAGTTGTTTATTTTAAATTGTGTCTATGTGTGTGTATGTCCACATACATGCTGGTGCCCATGGTTATCAGATGTGTTGGATAATTTAGAGCTGGAATTACAGGTTATTGTGAGTGACCTGTTCTGGATACATGAAACTGAACTCAAATCCTCTGGGAAAGCTCTGACCCGGTGGTGGTTTAAAAGAAAATGGCCCTCATAGGCTCACAAGGGAATGGTACTATTGGGAGGTGTGGCCTTGTTGGAGTAGATGTAGGGTTGTTGGAGTAATTGTGTCACTGGGGGCAGGCTTGGAGGTCTGAGATGCTCAAGACAGGCTCAGTGTGGTAGTCTCTTCCTGCTGCCAATATGGATGTAGAATTCTTAGCTCCTTCTACAGCACCACATTGACATGCATACCACCATACTTCTGTAAGACAGCCCCAATTGAATGTTTTCCTTTAGAGTTGCTGTGGTCATGGTGTCTCTTCACATCAGTAGAAATAGTGACTAAGACAGACCAAATGAGTGGTCTCTCCAGCCCACAACTAACATTCGATGTATGTCTCACTGACCATTTTTCTATATATGTCATATGCATATCATGTATACATCCTTATAGAGTTTTAAAATATCTATCTGTCTATCTATCTGTCTGTCTATCTATCTATCTATCTATGTATCTATCTATCTATCTATCTATCTATCTATCCCTGCAGTTATATTTAGTTTAGTAAGTCATGGATATATTTGTGGATCATACATTATATAAGTAATTCGTTATTTTAGATCTATCCAAGTTAAGGGAACACCAATATATTTTATTATTTTCCTATTGATGGACATACATCTTTTTCTGCTTCTATTTTCATACCTCCATTTACCTATATTTTTGTGTATGTGCATATAAGTGTGTCACGGCACACACATGGAGTTCAGACAATATCCCACAGGGGTCAGTTTTCTTCTTCCACCATGTGGGTTCTAGATATTGCACTTTGGTCATTAGGCTTGGCAACAGATGTTGTAGCCTATGGAGCCATCTCAGTGACCCTTATTTTTATGAAATGAATGCTATATTCATGGTTATGTGCTGGAATGAGTTGTCATATTGTCTTGGCCAAATCTTCTATGGGGTACAGTGGGCTAAACTTCCAAGATAATTGACTGTATCTATATTCTTACAGGTCCCAGAGGGGAGCTTGGATCAGTGCCAACTGGTGCACACAAAAGAGCTGGTAGATAAATTTTGTCCCCCTACCTTCTGGGCCATGGCAGTTGCGAGCTTTCCAGGTATCCTCTCAGGAAATAGACCATGTTGACCATGCACTGGGGATATTTCAGGTTAAGGCTGTGGCCAAATCTTAATTTGCCTTTGTGTAATGCTTTCCTCATCTGTCACATTTCATCCCCCTCCACTATTTCAACATCTTTAGCTAGGTCTCTGACATACAGATTTTTATCACTTTGGACTTAGAAACAGAATTATTAGGTCAAGGGAATGTGACCGCCTATCATTTTATTTGGGATTAGATATAGTCACTTGCAAATATATGTTTTTTTCTTTCATTTTTATTAATCTCTAACATTTCCAATATCAGAATAATATTGGACTGGAGATATGATTCAGTAGATAAAGTACCTGGTCTGCTAGCATGAGGATGTAGTTGATATCTCTAGAACTCATATAGAAGTTGATGGCATTGCATGTAAACTCAATGGTGGGAGGCAGAAATGAGACTCCCAGAGCAAGCTGGCCAGTCAATCTAGACAAAGCAGCAAGCTCTGGGTTCATCAAGATCCCTTGTTATATGTAAGATGAAGAACATTTGAGAAAGACACCAGTGTCAACTTCATGGTCTCCATGAATGCACAGATGTGTGCACTCACACCCATGTGAACATGCACATACACATGCACACACATACATATACATATGCAAAATAATATTTCTATTATGTATAGCATATAGGTCTATTCTCCCTGCCCTGAAAATGTAAAATCTGAGTACTGTGTAATCTGGAAGTTTTGAGCACCAATAGGACATGGGCAGACAACAGGACATGGGCAGAGAACTCTATATTATAAACTGTGCTTCATGTACAAAATTATTTTTAAAAAATTATATGAAAGTCTCATATTTATGGATCAAGTGCCCACAACAAATATAGGAATCTCAGGCATTATGGGGATATCTAGGATATCCCTGAACTAACTCATTACATACATGCACATATAGTAAAATATGATCACCAAATTGGAGACCGTGCTTCTTCTGAGCACTTTGAACAAGGGACATTCACTCTGTTCCAAACTGTGTCTTCCGAGTATTCAGTGTCAGAAGAGAAGTTCTGTGTATACTCAGGTATAATATTACATAAAATTGTGTTAAGAAATGCCTTTCGGGGCTTCAATTTTGGAGCTAAATGAAACAATACCTGAATTGGTATTTTATTCTTCTCTCAATTATAACATAAAAATCACTATTGGTATCCACGGACGTCACCTCTCAGACAATATGAAGGACCTCAAAAAAGCATCATTATGTCCCATGTATTGAATTTGTGTCGCCTGAAACATTTTATGGGGCATGAACTTCCACAACTTCATCATGGAGGAGCTGGAGAGATGGCTCAGTGGTAAGAGCACTGTTGCTCAATCATGATGACTCCAGTTTGGTTTACAGTACACCTATCAGAAAGTTCACAAATGCCTATATTTCCAGTTCCAGGTGTTCTTATGCCCCTGCCCTCTCTTGGTACCTGCACACATGTTCTCAATTACACATACAGATACATCCACACAGATTCACACACATAAATAAATAGAATAACATTATTGCATATATATGCATATATATATGTGAGTGTGTGTGTGTGTGTGTGTGTGTGTGTGTGTGTGTGTGTGTGTGTGTTACAATAAGTCTTTCTGCCAAAAGCCGCCACTGGAGGAAGAGCGGAGGGGCAAAGGGGACATTTCCTGTTTCTCCTTGTTTAAATATGAGTCTCTTTGCTATGCCACTTACTGCCTGGATCACCACTTCTCTACTACATTTCCCAGAATCCTCTTTGACTCCTAGTCCCATCTAACTTGCTGTTTCATTGGCCAAACAGTATTTTATTCAACAATCAATAAGATAAACATACACAGATATATATATATATATATATAATATATATATATATAATATATATATATATATATGTTGTTCAAGTTTGGCCATGCTATGCAGAGAACAGGAGTTAAAAGTGGTCTGATGTTTTAGTCAACCTCAGGACAGAGGTGAAGACAGAGACAGTAGAAGAGGCTAGAATTTAAAATAAATAGCACTCTCAAAACCTAGGGAACTGAGTTTGACTTTGGACTTGTCAGCTCTCTATGCACCCAGTACCACTAGCCTCCAGTCCAAACCCACATTTATAGGGTCTGTCAGTTTTCTGTCAACAGTGGCCATGCATATCTCTCTGCTTTATCTGTTACATGGGGAGAATGGATTGAGAAGTCCCTAGATGACTAGATTCCCATATGGACATACTTGCAGAACCCTCCAGTATTTAAGAGAATGTTAGAAATTGGAGACAGAAATTGCCTCTTATGGACAAGAATTCAGGTTGTGAGCTCCAGACTCAACCTCTCACAGACTCTTCTGGAGTGTGAGATTGAGTCATGGCCATTCTCTCATGGACACATGTTGTGGAATATTATTTTAAGATGTGTTACATTTGTTTATACTGTGGAATATTTGTTTAGTGATGCAAATATGATTTCATTATTTTATGTTGCATTTGTTTAACTCTGTGAAGCTTTGTTACTTTGCCTGTCTAAAACACCTGATTGGTCTAATAAAGAGCTAAACAGTCAATAGCAAGGCAGAAACAAGGATAGGAGGGGCTGGCAGGCAGAGAGAATAAATGATTGGAAACAAGGGAGGTCAATGAGTGAGAAAATAAGGGGCTAGCCTTCATGGGTAATAATAATCCTCTATGTGTGATTTATTTGGGAAGTGGGTGGTGGCCCCCCAAAGAGAAAAGGGTAAAAAACAAACCAACTACAGACACATCTAATGTGAGTCAGGCTCACTGTCTCACAGACTCCTGTGGAATGTGTTTCCCATCTTTCCTCATGGTTGGGACTAGATACCTGACAAGAAGCGACTTAAGGGAGAAAGTTCTTATTGGGACATGGAGTTGGATATAGTTCATCACTGTCGGGAAGAGATGGCTGCAGATAGAGGGCTTACGAACTCAGGAGTAGGAGGCCAGATGATTACATTGTTTTCATATTCAGGAAGTAGAGAGTGAACAAGAAGCTCAGTGATGTCACAAAATCTTAATGCTTACTTCTATCACTCCTCTTCTTTCAGTGAGGCTCCATCTCCTAAAGGTTCCACAACATCCCCAGACAGCACCCCAAGCTTGTGGCCAAGTGCATAAACTCATGAACTTGTCGGGGAGATTCACTTTGAATCCACAATGTCATCCATAAAGGACTGTTATGTTGCACTACTAAGCAAGGCTCTTTTTATACTTTCTTTTCTATTCACTGTAACTACTCTTCCCATTTGTCCCCACAGTCAGGACCAAAGGCTGAATTTCTTTCTCTGTGGCGTCTCCAAGGCAGATGCTTGCAATAACAGAACCATTTTTAGTTTAGGAGTGTACATGTGTGTGGGCGGATTAACTAATCCATGCATGTGGTATAGGAAATGAAGGAATATGAAGGTATTTCAGTGAGAAATTACATTTTCTTTGAGCTATTTACCATCCATGAGCTATTAAGAAATAATTAACCACAATATATAACATAGATATATTTTCAATATTGTGTTTTAGGCAATGCAACAATTATAAATGGTCACTAATCCTTTGAGGTTTATGTAGGAGGTACTTGAGTATGGTGCTGACATCCTGTATTTGCTGGGACAATAGATTATGTTGTGCACTGAAGTCAGTATGCTCAGCTAACCACAAGAGTGAGATCTCAAAGCAGATGTGAGAAGAGGCAAAACTGCAAAGCAGAAATGCTCAGACTAGGCTTATAGTTGCCAATAAGATGAAACACCTGTGTTGGCTTAAGGTGAAGTCTGCATGGATTTACGAAACAGAAACCTTACTGGAATTTTAACTAGAATGAAGACTCTAATGAAAACAGGCCAGTCTTGCTCCAGGTTTTAATTTCTTTCCAAACTCTTCTGAAACAGTATTGTGACAAAAGCAACCTAAGGGAGAAAGGGCCTATTCTGGCTCATTGTTCAAAGATACAGTCCACCATGGTGGGGAAATCAAGACAGCAGGAGCTTGAGTTAGCTGCTCATACCACATCCACAGCTGAGAAACAGAGATGAACGCCTGTAAGCTTTCTCCATTCTGAGCAGTCTACCATCCCATCTAGAGTGAAGATGAGTTTTCTAGCCCAGTGAGTGGCTCTTCGGGTAAAGGACACTTGCACAGAAGCCCAGTAGTCCAATTTCAATATCAAAGCCCACATAAAGATGGAAGGAAGAAAATGACTCCGTGAAGTTGTCCTTTGATCTCCACATGTGCACATGGAACATAAATACCACTACCAACACCACCACAACTACCATCACCCACCACAACTACCACCACAACCACCAAAACTACCATCACCACCTCTACCTCTACTACCTCCACCTCCACCTCCACCACCTCCATCACACCACACCACCACCATACCAAACCACCACCACAACAACAAAATACCATACATAAAAATAGGAGCTCTTACTTCCAATAATAAAAGAAAATCCCTCACGAGCTGTCTCAGAGAGGCCCATCTCTTTATGTTTTTAGATTCCAACAAGTTGACAGTTGACAGTAACCACCATAGCTTGCCATTAGGAAAAGTAGAACTGCCTTTAGTGGTCATCAATGCTGTACATTGCTTTCTAGTGTTGGATTGAGAAAGCAGAAGCAGGATTTGTTTAATTTCTGTCATCCTGGAAACAGTATTGAATCTAAAGAGTTGTCACATCCCAAACACGGGTTTCTCCTGGTGACTTCCCTTGCCAGGTCACACAGGGAAAGAGAGACAATGTACCATGCTATGTCATTTCCTTATCTATGCCTTTATGAAACCACAGTTAGCTCCTGAAATAAACCGAAGCCTCACAGCAACATTTTTAAGAAACTGTATTGTTTTTCAAAATAAGTTATGCCTCCAGGAAATAGAAACCTATAGAAGGTCTCTCAATGGGAAATAGTATTTTTCTGTAAGGTATTACCACCAATGGAGTATTATGAAAAATAATTGTCTACAGTAGAAACTAGCATGTGTGCATTTTCACCATTGTGTTTTAGGAAATAAGACAAATCTAAGATTGAAGTCTATGTCTGTGTAGAGTCTATGCATATATTGTCTCTTCTTGTGTCTGGTTAAGGGTTTTGACTGTCCTGAATGTGACAAAAGAAATTGTGTGACTTTTTCTGGGCTCAGACTTTAAGAAAATATGTATTTCATGTGTGTGTGTGTGTGTGTGTGTGTGTGTGTGTGTGTGTGTGTGTGTGTGCGCGCGCACACACACACTTGTGCACACATGCTCATATATGGGCATATACATGTAGAAGCTTGAGGTTGACACTGAGCATAGTCTCCAGCCAACCTCTACCTTACTTTTTGAGGGAGCATCTCTACAACTAGAGCTCAACCTTTTAGCTGGGCTGGCTGGCCAATGAGCTTCAGGGAACTGCTCTGTTCTTTCAGAACTGGTGTTGCAGACAGGCACAACAGCATCTAGCATTTTACATGGGTGCTGGGCATTCAAACTCAGATCCTCATTCTTATATGGAAAACACCTCTATAGAGTGAGCCATCTCCAAGCCCTGATTCCTTTTAAATATTATTGCCTGTCTTTTTAGATTAATTATATAATATATGCCAGGAGATACAGAAAAATGCCAAGCATAGCCACAGGTTGCTTTCAGTGTCTGTTGCTCTAAAGGCAATTAAAGCTGATCAATAATATCAAAGGGGACATCACACTACTCTCCTTGCTACAGTGTTTCTCACTCAGCCTGGTTGGCAAAGATAATCTCTAGGCCTTCTTCAAATGTCTAGCCCTTCTGAAGCTTTGGCAAAGAGTTTCCTTCAGGCAGTGTGAGGTGAATCCAAGGAGGGCTGGTAGGAAGCATTCAGTTCCCAGATAATTGCTTTGGAAAAGACAAGGCATGTTAAAGCAAGCCTCATGTCATGCTTTCTAAATCAGCCCCCGTCATCATCTGGAAGAAAAAGTGGCTGTAGTGTCTCCTAGGTTCAGACAGCATCTACTTCAAATGGGAGGCATTATTTGTTCTTTTTTCCTATATATATATATATATATATATTATGTTTCAGAGCAGCAAAAATAATTGGTTTGGGAAAGTTATTATCTTTTCAAAAGAAGCATAGCTAACAAATGAGAAGAAATGATAGAAAGAGAAAAACCACATTCAAAAAAGGGTCACAAATCTAGACAATATCCATCAATATTGCTGAACTCATTAGATAGAAATGCAAGATATGAGCTAGGCCAAGCTGACACAGCCAGAATCTACTAACTTTTCATCATTGAAAAGGGGATAAAAGGACCAATGGTTTCCTTTCCATGTGAAGGCAGGAGAGACTGTATAAGATTACTGAAAAGGTGTTAAGAAGCAATCCTGCATTTGGGCTGAGGAGGTGTTCCAGTTGGTAAAGTGCTTGCTGTTTGTGAATGAGGACCTGTGTTTGATAGCTCACAGCCACATAACAATTGAGCAGCAGTGGGTACCTGTAATCTCAGCCCTGGGGAGGTGAGTGGAGCAATGCACCACAGTCAGACAGCCCAGCTAATTGGTGAGTTCCAGGTTCAATGAGAGACCTTGTGTCAAAAACTAAGGTGGGGAGCAAAAAAGACACCAAACATTGATCTTTGTTTTCCATACATTCTTTGCACAAAGACTCTCTCTCTCTCTCTCTCTCTCTCTCTCTCTCTCTCTCTCTCTCTCTCTCTCTCGTATGAAGAAACTCTATATCAAAAAAAAAAAACTTCTAAATCTGTCAGTTCCCAGATATCATGGGTAGAAGGTTTATGTTAAGTGATGTCACCTTTGAGAATTTTTCTTCTTCTTTTTTTATTTTAAAACATCTACTGTGTATATTTTGGATCCTCTGATTTGCGAATATCACTTCCTCAGTAATAATTATGGGTTCTTTTCCAATTTTGTTTTCCCTGGATTAGTTCTCTAAAGTCTTCCCCCTCTGCTGCTTTTAACTGAGTTGGTCCTACCTTTTATGATTCCTTTATCCATTCTTTATAGTTTTCCTTGGTTTCATTATCTCTTTTGTTTCTTTGCTTAGCTCTGCCTACTTAGCATGACAAATTACCTGAAGTTCTTGCTGTCATGCATTCCCTGCCCTGATGGGCTGTTCCACTATGAGCCACAACAAATGTTTGCTTTTTTATTTTTTTACATAGTTTTTGTCATGGCAACCACAAAGATAACTGACACCTTTTGTATATGCCATTTAGAGGCTAGCTCTTTTCTAGAGTTTACATGACAAGGTTCTAGGAAGGGCAATTCAGGAATGCTGCTCACATGCACCTGCTCACTTGCTCCAACAGGGCACACCTTCTCTGTGGTCCCAAGGCTGTTAATGGCCTTAAGAGTGGCATTGGTACGTTAAAATGTACCAAATACACGTAGTCTTGATTTACTACTTATCATGTAGTGGAATTTTATGAGAGAATTTCATCAGATGCACTGGATCTGTTGACGTTGACCCTCATAGTGTGGCTTCAAAGCATCTAGAGCATCCTGTTTTCATTCTTGATGGAGTGGCTGTCTGGTAGCTGTATCTTGTTTTCTTGTGTAGGGTCACAAAATACAACTCTACGGTATATGGTTAGGAAAATTGGCAGCAGAGTTTTGGCTGAGTATGTAATGATTTGTGCACCAAGATGGTAAGGCTTTAAAAATCCATGTCTAATGATTATAAGTGGAGAACAGTTTGCATTTCATTGACTGCTTCTTGTTGAGTTTGTGTATGTTGGGGGGCACAAAAGCATCTTTTGAACATAGCATCTTTGCTTCTGGATTTCTAATGGTTTCCCAGGCTTTCTACGACTTCTCTCAGCCATTCATAGTAACAGTCTTCTGCTCTTTATGACTTGCTCAGAGGACTGGTGACTTGAAGTAACTCAATAAAACATCATCAACTTACATGAATTCTGCATAGAAATGGGTTTCATTGTGACATTTTTATACATGTACACTCTACATTTTGATAACATTCACCTATTAGCCTGTCTTCCTCCTCTTCTAACTGATCTCTTTCTCTTCCCAATCACTTTCTCTTCTACTTTCCTATGTTATTTGTTTGTTCTGGTGGCCCAATGAGTTTAACTAGTGTTGGCTACATATGCATAGTGGAGAAATTACAGCCCACCTATGGATTTATAGGCAGCTAATGGTTTCTAAAGGGGATACTTTCTTCAGTGGTGTACCCACTGGTGCATTGCCTGTGTTCCTATGAGCGACTTTTTTTTTCTTTTTTTTGCTATGCCTAGAATACTGGGCCTTCTTGGACTAAAATTTTTTAATCTAGAGCCAGGCTGTGGTGGCCTTTAATTCCAGCACTCAGGAGGCAGAGGCAGGTAAATCTCTGTGAGTTTGAGACTAGTCTGGTCTACAAGAGCTAATTCCAGGACAGCCTCCAAAGAGACAGAGAAACCCTGTCTTATAAAAACCAAAAATTATTTTTTTTCTAATCTATATAAACAGCTATCAACTAAAAAATTTGCAAGATTTAGTAGGATCTGAAATGAACAGATTCCACAAAAGAGTGGAAACCATATAAGATATGTAATCTTAGTCATTGCACAGTGATGTTAGATTATGCAAGACTTCTGTCTCTCAGGTTTACTTGGCCAGGGAGATTCTGATGCCATACAAATGTCCCCAAACTTAGCACTCAAGACAACAAAAAGGACATCCCTGGAATATTGTTGAAGAGGGAATATAGAGAAGGAAAATACTTTGTCTATTTCCACTTTTTGAGATAGAAGTGTGTGAGAATGTTTGGGTGTCACTGGAATTGGAGAAATAAATAGGCTTATTTGTTTATCACAAATTTCATCTCTTTCAATACCTGGGATATTCTAAGTTTCAAAAACAAATAACACAACTACTTGCTTAATCTCACCTTCACTTCCTGTAATTAGAACAAACTATGAATAATGAGAAGTTCCTCAAGGTCAGATGAATCATAAAAACAGAAGAAATTTAGTGCCCAAGTACCTGCAAAAACCAGAACATCAGGCCACAGCCATTTCTCCATAGGCTTGGAGAATCCTATGTTCCTTTGATCTGAATTTTAAGTTCAAACATTTCTGAGAGAGAGAGAGAGAGAAAAAAAAAATAGAAACAAAAAGTCCTTGCCATTTGTAATGCTTTCATTTTCTGTCCTTTGTTTTTGGAGTCTCATTTTTGTTAGCCCTCTGAGTAGACACAGGAGGATCATTTCCTCTTAGTTAGTGGGGCCTGAGGAACAGAGATGTTATTGGACCTGCCCAATGTAACAAAGTAAATTTTAATAGAAGTCACACAAAAGTGGCTGAATTTACAGACTCTTCGCCCATTTTTTTTTTTTTTGCCTGCTCACTTTGTGGCCTTTTTTTGGGGTCCTGCAGACAGCAGAAACCCCAGTATATGACAGCTCCTCCTTTAGTGTACTGGTTGGTTTTTGTCTACTTGACACAAACTAGAGTCATCTGAGAGGAGGGAAAATCAATTGAGAAAATGCCCCCATAAGATATGGATATAGATCTTGAACCTCTCCCCTTCTCCAGGGGACCATGTATGTCTCTCTTAGGGACCTCCTTGTTTATTAGCTTCTTTGACAGTGTGGATTGTAGGCTGGTAATCCTTACTCTATGTCTAAAATCCCCATAAAAGTGAGTACATATCATGTTTGTCTTTTTATGATTGGGTTACCTCACTCAGAATGGTTTCTTCTAGTTCCATCCATTTTCTTGCAAATTTCAAGATAGCATCGTTTTTTTTCCTCTGCTGAGCAAATTGGGAGCACGGGAAGAGGGGGGAGGGAGCTAGGAGAATGAGAAGGGGAGAACAAGAGGGATGCCGAGGACGAGGGAGCAGAAAGTACGAGTCAGGGGAAGAATACACGATAACAAGAATGGAGATATCATAATAGAGGGAGACATTTTTTGGTTTACAGAGAAATCAGGCCCTAGGAAAATGTCTGGAGATCTACAAAGATGACACCAGCTAACTATCTCAGCAACGGAGGAGAGGCTACCTTAAATGCCCTTCCCTGATTATGAGATTGATGACTGACTTATATGCCTTCATCCAGCAGCTGGTGGAAGTAGAAGCAGACACTCATAACTAATCACCGATCTGAACTGGAACCAAGATGCAGAGAAGGACCAGCACAGAGGTCCAGACCAGGCTGGTGAAACGCACATCTGACCTGAACATCTGGGAACTCTTGCTCCCCAGTCTGATAGCTGGAATACCAGCATGGGACTGATCCAGACCCCGGGAACATGGGTTTCTGGGAGGAAACCTCAGAAATCTATGGGACTTCTGTAGAAGCCCAGTATTTATCCCTAGCATAGGTGTGGACTTTGGGAGCTCATTCCACATAGAGGAATACTCCCTGAGCCAAGACACAGGGGGATGGGCCTAGGCCCTACCCTAAAGGATACGAAAGACTCTGATGACACCCTATGGAAGGCCCCACTATCCAGGGGGAGCAGAAAAGATATGTGACAGATAAGGTTTTAGTTAGGGGGGTAGGGGAGGATGGGTGGGAGAAGGGAACTGGGATTGTCATGTAAAACAATCCTTTTTCTAATCCAAATAAAAAAAGTTGGAAAAAAAAGTTGGATGTAGGCAAGCTTGTCAGGAATTTTCTAAAGTAGAGATTGATGAAGGAGGGCCTAGCTCACTGAGGACAGTGCCATACATGGGCTGGTGGTTCTGGGTGGTATAAGAAAGCAGGCTGAGCAAGCCAGGAGGAGTGAGTCAGTAAGCAGCACCCCTCCATGGCTTCTGCATCAGCTCCTGCCTCCTGGCTACAACATTGGGTTCCTGTCTTGACTTCCTTCAGTGATGGACTATGTGGTGGAAATCTAAGCTAAATTAATAATTTCCTTCCCAGATTGCTTGAGGTTAAGGTGCTTATCACAGCAGTAGAAACCCTAACTCAGACACTTAGTTTTACCATTCCCTGTTAGGCTCTACTCTCTGTCTCAGACTTGATAGAATTCCCCTCAGTGTGTCCTGCAGGAAGCAAGTAAAAATTAGATTCATCCAAGCACTGCATTTGGGGAAATAAACACTCCCATGTCTGCAGAATTTTGCAAGTGAAAGTGGCAATCCTAACCTCCTTGTTATTTTACCAACATTTGGCTTTTTAATTTCTTTCTATTCTGTTCATTTTCTAGTTGAATATATCCAAAGGTGATATGGTTATGCCAAAAATATTAGGGAAAATGTTGAGATTTATCACTCTAAGGAAGCAAGAGGACTTCTGATGTCATTGTGGATTGATTGAACCTGCATACAATTTTTTCAGTAGCTTTCCACTTTTGCCTCTCTTCATTCAGGGCACACATTTGTTTTAGTTTCTTTTTTCTTAATTGTTTTATGTTGGCTTTGAGGCTCAGGAGTTGTAACATTATCACATGATTAATTTTGTTCCTCTATTATGCTGTAGTTTTCATGAAATTAACTGAGCTGTTTCTTTCCTAGTAAATGCCCACTGATGAATATTTTATTCTCCTCAATTGCTATGTGGTTGACCTTGCTTGATATTTTACGGTAGCTTTTCAAGTAACAAGAGCCTTTGTCTGTGGAGCACTCCACCTTCATAGGAATGTGGAAGGCAGTCAAGAGAGCTCTCCATCTGAAAGCACAAACAAGCCCACTGTTGGTGACTTAAAGATAGACAGGAGACTTCCCTGGCTTCCTACCAGCTGGCCATTAGACATCTCAATTGTATCAGTGTATAGGAAGGATGGGCTGAGGAAATTGCTTGGTGGATAAAGCACTAGCCATGTATGATACTGGACCTGAGTCCTGATCCAAATAATTCATATAAAGCCAGGTATGATAGTGCATGCCAGTAACCCCAGTATTCCTAAGGTGAGATGGAAGGAAGAGACAAGAGAATCCCTAGAAGCCCATTGACCAGCTAGTGTTGAGTGTGCAGTGGTGAACAACAAAGATAAAGACTGTTTCAACAAAGTAGACTGTGAAGGCTGACATCCAAGGTTGTCCTTTATCAACATTTGCTGTGACATGAGTGTAGCCACATTTATACACACAAATATGAACACATACACATGTGCATACATGTATATTATATATACAAACACAAAATACTAAAATGAGAGAGGAGGGGGCATACTGCTATCATGATAGAAGTGTTTATAACAGGACAAAGGTATATTTTTGGTTCCTCTGTGATGAGAAGGAGCTCCATTCACTTCTGTTTGTTCTTCTAAGAACTCAGAGATAGTTCTTGGATGTTCAGGATAGAATCTTCCCTAACAGCTTTCCCTTACCTGTTTTCATGTTGAAAGAATGGCAAGTGTAGATGCAAAGTAAGTAGGGGAGTTGAGCAACTACTCATGGATGTGCACACTAACTTGGTGCTTTGCAAACCTTTTCTTTCAAGCTCTCACAGTCAGCTGGTAATGAGGTATGATTGATCTCCAAGCTACAAGTAAGACCCCTGGAGCTCAGAGATGTTAAGTAACTTCTCTGAGAAGTCCAGTGTGAAACATTCAATATTTGCTAAGTCATCAATAAATAAATGACTGTTCTATAAATGATGTAAAAAGTGGGCAAAACAAGCATATCTTATCTCCATTTTATAGGAACACAGAATCCATATATACACTAGAAGTCTAGCAGAAGTTTATTCCATGAGGTTATTTGTGTCCATAGAAGAAGCGATGAACACAGTGCATGCCTCTTCTTTTCCAGCATGCCCCATATAGGTCACAACTTGTGTACAAATTTCTGGGCTTGTGGCCCTGTCCACTCTACTCTACACCTATTTTCTAGAGCCTCTGAGAGTTTTCAACAATTGACTGAGGTATGCCACATGTTGTAGTGGTGAGATAACCCTATAAGTGGATACCAAGAACTGTAGGTAGCCATCAAAGTCAGAAATCAATTTTGCCTCTTGGAACTTTGAGGGATAAAGTGGGATAAAGTTTAAAGAGCTTTTATTATTCACTCATCCTTAAATAAGACACCTCTAGACCCCTTTCAAGATTCATGGAACATCATGGAAGCAGGAGCAGAAAGAAGATAAGAACTGGAGGAAGGAGTGGAGTGTTATGGAGCACTGTCCACCAGGAACAAGGATGTTTTACTCTTAAACTTTTAAATGACATGGTTACCTGAATAAGAATTTCAAAAGACTGGGCCTGTAAACATTTCCATTATGGTTGGAGGAGGAACTCATAAGGCTCCACCCCTCCCTGAGAATCTATGATGCACAAGGGAAAAACATTTTCTTCAGTGGTATATCTACTGGCAAGTTAACCACATTATTGTAATAAATAATTTCCCACCTAAGTTCCTGTAAGTGACCCCAGTGAAAATTGTTGATTTGAAAAGAAAATCCAGGCTATGGAGATGTCTCAGTGGATAAGAGTGCTTGCTACTTGCTATGCAAGCAAGAGAGTATGAGTTCAATATCCTATTAGTCATGTAAAAGACATTCCTGGAGGTGCATACCTGTTACACAAGCATGGGGGAAGGGGAAGTGGTATGTGATGGTTGGTTTTTGTCAACTTGATGAACATTTTTGGAAAGAGGAAATCTTATTGAGAAAATGCCTCCATGTTATTGCTCTATAGGCAATTCTGTAGCTCATTTTATTGATTATTGATTGACATAGAAGGGTCAAATACAGTATGGTAGGTGCCATTGCTAGACAGGAGGTCCTGGATAGTATAAGAAAGCTGACGGAGAAAGCCATGGGGAACAAGACAGTACACAATGTTTCTCCATGGCTTCTGCTTCAGTTCTTGCCTCTAGGTTCCTGCTGTGAGTTCCTGCCCTGACTTCCTTCAGTAGTGAAATATGACCTGAGACTTGTAATCTGAAATCCTTTCCTCCGCAAGTTTCTTTTAGCCATGGTGTTTTGGCCTAGCACTAGAAACCCTAATAAATATAGGAGGAGACAGACAGATTCAGGGAACTCACTGGTCAGTCAGCATATCTGAAAAGGAAACCTTCTGGTTCAATGAGAAAACTTGTGCCAAAAAATAAGTTGGGGCATTAGAGGAAGACATTCAATGTTGTCCTGTCATCCTGTGCCACACGTGGATATGTTAACTAAATAAATAGCTTTAAAAAAACAACATAACTCTGGGATAAGCCAAAGATCCAAGTTTTAAGTGAGCTTGGCCTGTGGTGTGCCTGGCCAAGAATGTATGTGTGTGTGTGTGTGTGTGTGTGTGTGTGTGTGTGTGTGTGTGTGTATGTATGTATGTATGTATGTATGTATGTATGTATGTATATATACTCTTACCTACTTTTCCAGTCCTGTTTCTATCAGACCTTTCAGTTTCCCTACTTGTGCTGAGAGCACACCCCACATCCACTCTGAAATGGCTTTGTTTCTGTATTCAAAGTCCTGCTATAGTGATGGTCTGGAGGGCAAGCTGCTGAAGAAGCTTTCTTCCCTGAAAATTAAGTGCTCCCTGGAAGAGCATGAGGTTGTGCTGGCTGACTGAAAGCAGTCAGCTAGCTCTGGCATCCATATCAAAGTACCAGGTGCCCACAGTGGCATTAATAATAAATGGTGAGTTCATGCAGGCTCTCAATTCAGCAACATTGCCTTTCCTGTGGTTAGGTCAGTCCCAGTGTGTTTGGCTCTAGGGTTTCAGGCATCTCTCGCCAAAGAAATGCAAAATAAATAAATAAAATTCAGCTTGCGATGATTTGAGCTGCTCACCACATACCATTGTTTTGTTTGGCTTTTGAGACAGGATATCATGCAGCTCAAACTAGCCTTAAGCTCTCTGAGTAGCTGAAGATGATCTTGAATTCCTGATCTTGGTGCTTTTTTTTTTTTTTGCCTGAGAACTAGGGTTCCAAGTGTGCCTCACCGTGCCCAATAAATTCAGTGCTGGCATGCTAGGCAAGCATTTTTCCAGCTGAGCCACATCTCCAGCTCACATTTCCATAGTGAATCTTGGTTATGAGGAGCCTAAGGATTATCTTCCATGAAACTGCTGGAGCCATATTAAGTCCTCTTCTCTGGTACACTTATCAGAATGTTCTAGGTGACAGAAATCATCAGGGCTACCCCAGGTGGCACCAGTGGTTGGGTAGGCTTCACCTCTTCACCAAAATTGCAGGCATTTTACACAAGATCTTCTGTGGCTTCTCTCTTTACTGCCTCTGTGGTGGTTGAGTGAGATTGGCCCCAATGGACTTACATAGTTGAATTCTTGGTTACCAGTTGGTATACTATTGGGGAGGATCAGGAAGTGTGGCTTTGTGGGAGGAGGTGAATCACTAGGAGTGAGCTTTGAGGTATCAAATGCCAACATTAGGCCCAGTGTCTCTCTGCCTGCTGCCTGCAGATCAGGATGTAGCTTCTAGCTACTCTCCAGCACAGTGACTGTCTGTGTGCTACCATGCTCCCTGTCATGATGACAATGGACAAGCCTCTGAAACTGTAAACAAGTCCCCAGTTAAATGCTTTCCTTTATAAGAGTTGCTTTAACCATGGTGTCTCTTCACAATAGAGCAGTGACTAAGACGGGCCCAGGTTCAGTCAGCCTTCATTAACTCCGATCCAGTCACACAGGAGTCTCTTGGCTGCTTTCCATCCTGTCCCGTGCTTCAGGTTAGGAAGCCAAGGTGGTCATCTTACACAAATGTTAATGGAAACTATTTACTCTCTGGCTGAAACCAGATAGTAATTTTCTTTCTACTTTGCCCAAAGTCCAATCTTGGCTCACAGACTACTGTATCCTTGGTCTAGGGTGCAGCACTGTCCTGTGTTTTCCTGTGACAGAAGAGCGCTGGACTTCTATCACCTCCTCAGACCTGAGCAGTTTGAGAAGCTTGTTTTGTTGGTTATAGCCTCGACACCCTCTAGGCCTTAACTCTTTCTTCCTCTTTGCCTTTCTTCTACTAATCTTCTGGGCTCAGCTTAAGTCAGTTCCTCAGGAAGTCTTACTGGATTCTCACATCACAACTGGCCTAGTTTGCTTTTCTGTTGCTTCGATAAACACCACTACCTAAAGCATTCTGGGTATGGAAGGATTTACTACTTGTATTGCACTCCAGGTCTCTATCCATCTGTCATAGTTATTGCTGTAGTGATGAAATGCCATGACCAAAAGAAACTTGGGGAGGAAAGAGTTTATTTGGCTTATATTTATATATTATAATCTGTCACTTAAGGAAGTCAGGACATCTGATGCAGAGGCCATAGAGGGGTGTTGCCAATTGGCTGGTTCTTCATAGCTTGCTCAGCTTGCCTTTTTATAGAATTCAGTACCACCAGCCCAGGGATAATGACACACAAAATGGTCTAGGCCCTCCAGCAACAATCACAAATTAATAAAATGTCCTCAATTGGAATTCTGTTCTTTCAGACTCCAGCTTGTGTCAAGTTGACATAAAACTACACAGCACACCATCACTGAGGGAAGTTGGAGCAGGAACTCAAGCAGAAACTGTGGAGGAACACTACTTTCTGGTTCACTCCATGACTTGTGGTCAGCTATCTTTTTATATAACCCAGGACCACCTACACAGGGAATGATGGGCTAGGCTCTCCTGTATTAATTAGCAATCAAGACTTTGCCGGAAAGACACACACACACACACACACACACACACACACACACACACTAGCCAACCAGATTGAGGGCATTCTTCATTTGACACTTTCTCTTTCCAGGTGCCTCTGTGTTGTGTCAAGCTGACAATAAAACTATCGATCTTGGCAATGCACATGTGTTATGTCTCGCATCTCCCTTGGTAAATCTTAAGACAGATTTTTTTTATGTCTGCCTTCCCACTGGTTTCTAATATCAGTGAAATAAGCATGTTTTATAGCACCATATCCATAACACCTCACATGTATGAGGTGCTACAAATATTTTTTGAATGAATAAAAAATTAACTTCTTATGACATCAACCAAGTTCAAATATTTTTCATTTTCTTTCTTTTAGGGACAGGCTGGTCTCAAACTTGATATACGATTGAGGATGACCTAGAAGTTCTGATCTGATGGCCTCTATCTCCTGAGTCCTTGTACTGTAGACATGCACTACCATCCTCCATTTATGCAGTACTGGGGGATCCAATCTGGGTTTTGTGCATGCTAAGCAAGCACTCTACTTACATCCTTAGCCTAACTACTTTCATTTTTAGAACTTCTGCTTAAGATCTTTGGCACTTGACCATGAATCCAGAGTGCATCCTTGTTGGGTCTCTGTGCTTAATATATCTTTTGTGCTGGTTTTGGTGGAAGCCTACTCTCTACCCTTGGGGAACTGTTTCATGTTCAGATTCAAGTAAAGTCTTGGAAGCTGAGTTGAACCACATTGTTTTAACACTTGACTATCCACTCACCGGTAGTCTAAATCTTTGCTCAAAGTCCATTTTAGTGGACTTAAAACTTCACAGTCCTTAGTTTTAAGATATGGTAGCATTCTGATAGGTCTCCCTTCAGGACAAATCAATCCCAACCTTACCAACTTCTAGTCTTGACTTATATAACTATGGCATTCATGTGGTAATATTTACAAATTAATTTGAATTAAAATGTTACAGTTTTTGCAATCTATAGGGAGTCAAGTCTTTGAAAATTTTCAAAGCACAGAGTTTGATGTAAAATAATATAATCTGAGAATAAACTATAATTAGAATTATGATGTTAGTATGTATTTACATGAGTTTCTTACCACTAGCTTTGTTTGAATTAAAACATTTTTTTTTTCATAGAGACTTCATTCCAGACTATATGGGACCATGAAATCTATTCTCTTAACAAAATTATAAGTGCCCACCACACTATTGTTGACTACAGATAATATGAAGCAGGTCCCTAGAGCTTCTTTATCCTGTGTATTAGTTACTTTTCTTATTGCTATGACAAAATACCCTATGACAAAAGCAATTTAAAGAAGGAAGTATTTGTTTTGGCTCACAGTTTGAAGGCAGAGGCCAGTGTGACTGGAAGTCATGGTAGTAGAACATGAGGTGGCTGGTCACATGGCATCTAGTCAGGATACAGAGAGAGGTGCTGGTGCTTGGGTCACTTTTCTCTTCTAGTCAGTCTAGGACCCGTGCCCTAAATGCTATCTCCTACATTTAGAGTGGTTTGCCCACTCCAGCGAACCCAGTCTAAAAATTTTCTCTCACACCCACGCACCCAGAAATGCATGTAGGTGATTCCAGATTCTGTCAAGTCAACAATTAAGACCAACCATCAGATTTTGCTTGATTGAGACTTTCTGCTCTTTGGTGAGTGACACTGCTTCAATCCAGGCCCTGCAACCTAACACTGAGTTCTAGTATTCTGACTATTTTCAATACTTCAGAAACACAAGGTCTGGCAGTATATGTTTTTATGCCACTGGCTTATTTCAATTAGTATAATGGCTTATCCAGGTTGTCATATGTATCTGGATTGATTTCTTTCTAAAGTTTGCATTGTATTCCATTGTATGTGTCCTGGTTTGGAGGTGGTTTGAACTCTACACTACATACACTGGGGACTTTGTAACCATTTTAGTAGGAACAAAGGTATTCAGAAGAGATGGGTGTGCCCCTCTCTAGGGGAATTTCTCTAGGAATGGAAATTTCTCTAGGAATCTTTTGCTAGCAGAAGAAAAAGGCTAGGAGCATGGTGCTAGCCAGAGCAGAGAGTAAGTAGTGTAGAGACTCTCTTTGGATGAATACCCTCCCAAACTGTAAGATAAATAAATATTGCTTCTTTATAAGAGCACCGAGCCTTGAGTGCTATGTCAAAGCAATGAAAGCTGTTTAATATTGCACAGATGTACTGTGTTCTATCCATTTGTCTGTTAACAGCTACTTAGGTTATACCCTTCCTTTGCCTGTTTTGAACACCACGATGATAAACCTTGGACTATTAATAGACCCTTGAAACCCTGTTTTTCTGTTATTTACTAATGTCCAAAATACGTTTTGTTAAAGCACTGATTGTCTTACCTTTGTCCTCATAAGCTCTAACTCAGTATTTACTTTCTAGAGGAGCCTGTGTTTACTCCTCAAGTATATCGTATTCAATTCTTCAAGATTATGTATTGACAATTGCATACACATATATAGTGTATTTTGATTCTGTTTACTCACCACTACCCACTCTTGTCCCTTCCTATTTTTTTCTGGACCCCTTCTTCTTCTTCCCAGCAGGTCCTCCTTCTATCTCCGTGTCTTTTTTTGTGACTCCCTGAGTTTAATTAGAGTTGTTGGTCAGGGATCATTTACTGGAGCATGGGCAACTTACCAGTGGCTGCACCACTGGAGGAAAGTGGTGCCCCCTTCCCCAACAGCTGTTAATTCCCCAGTTAGGGAGGCTGAACCATTTTGTTCATCAATACTATAGTACATCTAATATCTACAATGCAAGCTTTTACTTATTTATACTGGTTTTGTGATGAAGTATTCTTTATTCATATTTGCCTCCATGAAATGTGAGGTTACAGATAATACAGCTCCTTTAAGAGTCTTACTTCAAAACCCTTTTTTTCCCTTTTAAGATCAAAACTACAACATAGGATCTTACCTTCTCATGAATAATGCTTTGTCCCCGACAGAAAAAGCCCCCTTCCTCATATGATGGCATTTTTTTTCTATTATAAGTGAAAATTATCAGTGACAGGACCAACCTGATTCTTTTCTTTTGGCAATTGACAAAATATGCCTCACTGTTCGTCACTGGAGTTTAAACTATTGAACGAAAGGCCTGTGTTCTTCTAACAGGGACTGAAAGGCAAAGGGTGATCAGAAATTCTTCCATGGCCAGAACCTGAGACCAGTTGAGTCACATAACCTACCCTGATATTGCAGTTTACTAACTCAAGAATCTCTTTTGAGTACAAAGTGGTGCCCAGTGCAATGCCCACATCAGTCAGCATCACCTCGAAAACAAACTGACTCAATCAATGTCAGCGTCACCTAAAACAGAACACATTTAAATAAAAATGTCCTTCTTTTTTTAATCCACATGGGGAAGGAGATGTGATTATTCATGGAAAAAAACAAATCAATGCAGAGGATGGAAGGCTTTTGCAGTCCTGATAGTTAATATTGATTGTCAGTTTGACAGGATATGGACTCTCAGGCCCTTACCTGAGCTGCTGGGCATTTCCTGTTCTCCTTCACTGTTGTCTCTATATAATTCTACCCTTGATGCACCTGCTCTTGTGGTCCTGGGAAGTGTCAAGTATATACAGTGTGGAAGATTAACTGAAGGGGAGACTGGAGACTCCATCTATGCAGGCATGGGGAAGTCATCACCAATGCTGCACAAGGGTTTTGGGTGGTAAGTTCCTTGAAGTCCATCGAACTATAGTCCTATAAGTCATCCCTCACCCATGCTCTGTAAGTAAGACCAAATGGACTCATTTTTTCCCAAGGTAGATTTTGGTGTTGTCTTATTTTAGTTAGTTGTAGCTGGGGATAGGTGAGGTAGTGCTTATGTCTCCTTGGGGGAAACATTTCCCCCAGCAGAAACTGGTCCAGGCAGAACATGAAATAAATGTCATCCCTTTAGCTTTAGGTTCCTGACAGCAGAGAAGAGAGATTCATTCAATGAAGCTGAGTTGTTACTTAGCAGACAGTTTTATGCACAAATTTACTGTGTATTTCTTGAGAAATTTACTTAGGCAAAGTCGAAGTTTCTACTGACACCAAGGAGCTCATTGGCTGTAAGCATAAAACTTCAAAGCACTAAGTGGGTGCAGAGGGAGGAGGAAGATGAAATTGCATGCTGAGCACAGTGGGATGCCTGTCTCCCCAGGGCAACCTCAAAACATGACAGAGAACTTTGAAGGAGATAGCATATCCCAATAGCTCAGGTAGAAGGAGAATATCTACCAAAAATCACAATCTTCTTCTACTCTGTTCTATAAATCTGGCAGATCCGTACTTGTCACAGTTGCCATTCACCACTGCCAACCTGGGATGGATTTCCTATAAGCAGCATTCACTCATTGTGAAAAGTAGATAATTGAAACAATTTATCTCAGTTTGGGATGTTAGCTTCTGGGGTGGTGCTCCATGGTCACAAAGGCAAGTAATTTTCTGAGGGAGATTTGAGCCACATAACTTATAAAATAATGACCTGGTGCCCTGTCCTGCTTCTCAAGAAAAGAGGGTCTCTTTCCATTCCCCTTTGGAAGAGAATTAATTAATTAATTAGTTAATTAATTAATTAATTAATTCGTGCTGTTTGTTTGCTTGTCTCTATTGGATACTGGAGATAATGAGGCAACTTCTTAACAGTGAATTCTCCAAATTGTGATCATCTCTGTTGCTCCTAAATAAGAGAGAGCATCAAAGGCTGTGCCTCTGTGGATCACAGCTGCCTGCCCTCTCTGGGTCAATATCTCTTTGACTGATGGGATATTGACTAAGGTGTAGATCATGGAGAGATTTAATCAGAGCAGGTGGGAATGCCATTCTATTCTGTTTGTTCACGAATTTGCATGTGGCATCGCCAGCAGGGCTTAATTGTATTTCTACACTTTTCTGATCAGAAAGAAACGTCTTAAATGGAGCTAGGTAGAGGTTTGGAGCAATCTTCCTGTGAATTTGTGCATGCTTGTGTGCAAATGTGTGTGGAACCCAGAGGACAACTTTCTTTGCTGTAATTCCTCAAGTGGCACCTATCTTTTTAAAATGAAGTTTTTGTTTATTTTTGATCATGTTCAACCCCCTCCCACAGGGACTTCCAGGTTTTTGTGTGTTAGAACTAGGAATTCTAGCAGTGATAAGTGGATGCTGCTAGAAACAGGAAATTTAAGTGAAAAAAGTCCTTCTGAGACTGGAAGTGTGCTGGATCTAGGGAAATGTCAAGGGCTCAGTGGCCCCATGCTGGAAATCTTAGGATCTGCTTGTGTGTCATGTATGTACCATGCACTTTTTCTGAGCATGCTGTGTTTGGATACAAACATAGCCAATGGAAATTGAGCGTGTGTGTGTGTGTGTGTGTGTGTGTGTGTGTGTGTGTGTGTGTGTGTGTGGTGTGTATGGGGTGGAGAGTGTGGTGCTAGTTTTCCTATGCTGATCTTCTTGCATCTAGAATTTTTACATCCTGTTTCTTTTCTTCAATATATATACACATACACACATACCTTTTTTTTTTTTTTTTTTTTTTTTTTTTTTTTTTTTTTTGAGACAGGGTTTCTCTGTATAACAATCTTGGCTGTCCTGAAACTCACTCTCTATCAGGCTGGCCTCAAACTCACAGAGACATGCCTTCCTCTGCCTACTCAGTGCTGAGATTAAAGGTGTGTGCTAACACCACCCAGCAAGATATTCTTGATAGCCTTTAGTGAGAAAGGTTGCTAGGGAAATAGCAACTGAGCACACTGAAAGCAAGCCTCACCTGACCAGCATTTTCTAGGTTAGGTGCTCTGACTCCTGAAGCTCAGCACTCTAGAAGGTGGTTGGGAAGTCCGGGTTTCTTTCTCCAAAGTGTTGCCCTAAAGAAAAATCAGTTGTTCTCTCCCTCATCCTTTCCTTCCCCATCTCTCTCAGTGTGTATGGGCACATGTTAACCTCAGATGTACTTCTTAAGGCTGCTATCTCTCTAAACTATATTTTAAAAAATATTTATTTGTATGTGTGTGTATATGAGTGTGTGTCTGTGTGCACCTGCACACATGCATGCAGGTGTAAGGCCAGAAAAGGCCATTAGATTCCCTGGCAGTGGAGTACCAGGTAATTGTGGGTACTTGGGACTGAATTTTGTCCCTCTGAAAGAGCAGCAAACACTTTTAATTATGAGGCCTTTGCATATCTGTGTAGGGCCCGAGACCTTAGCACACTGACACCCCATGATGGAAGTACCATTCAGGCCTGAAATCCCACTATGCAGGCAGCAACACCTGCTGAAACAAGAACAAAGCCCTAATCTATCAAAGTTCATAGTCTGGGAAAGTGCGAGGCAGGCACTGGCTGTTATTGTGGCTGCTACATCCTTGAGTCTGCTCCACTCTAGAAATGGTAGTCTAGGAACTTCTGGCCTCCAATTCTAGCTCCACTGCCACTGAAGTCCACACTTCCTGAAAATGGCCGATACAGTACAATCCATCAGATCTGAAGAGGTATGAGGTATTTATTATACGGGTACAGTTTTGTTCAAGATGAAATCAAGTATGCCTGGGCTACCATAGTCACCTTGGACAGGACAGTATGGGTCTGGTCCCTCAGCAAGGAACTTCAGAGCTTCTGGTGTGAACCCAGGCACTTCACGGGTGGAAGGGCAAAGCCATCACTGTATCCATAGATAGTCAATACTAATTTTCCATGGCCCATGTTCATGGTGCCCCATATAGAGAGACAGGGCTCCTCACCTCAGCTACAAAGTTATAGGAAAATCCCCAGACGCCCAAGGAAACTGAATAGCAGGCTTGGCCACTGGGAAGGCAGGACTAGAACTGTTGGGAGCCAAATCTCAGGGCTTGGCATGAGATCCTAGGCCATGCTTTGCAGGCCACATAGTTAACCTTTACATAGCTGCTCCTTAGAACCTCAGCTCAAGAAAAGAAACAACTTGACCCAGTCCTCCACCCACAGGCTCAGTCACCTAGGCAACCCTTCCTGGACCTCTTACTCATGAACTCTTTGCCCTGCCAAACATTCTCTTTGTGGCTTCCTAATATCCTGCCTACACTAACACATGGTGCACAAACAACCTATTCTGCTATATAAGCTAGCCTGAAAAAGTAAAGTTTGCCACTTGATCAGAATCCTGTTTTGTGGTCATTCTTTCTGTGTTTCTTGTCCCATTCCCTATCCCTGACTCTCTTGCCCCAGGTTGACGTCCTGCAGGTCGGGACAAGAACCAATGATAAAGTGGAACGCAATGGAGTCAGAACTAGATTGATAACAGATGGTTTATTAGGAAAGTATTCACACAACCGAGCCAGAGATCAGGTTTACACCAGATGCCTGCTTGTCCGTTCAGCCAGGCTAGAGAGGGAAAAGAGAGCTGCATGAGTGCACGCATCTCTGATATTTAAAGCCTTGCTATGTCACACACGTTCAAGTTGGTGTGGTCAGCATCACTTGTGCCAGCCTCCAAGTGGGCATGATCAGCATTTCTCCCCACAATTTCCCTTTTAGTCTAAAGAGGATTTAAACTTGACAGTGTAAGATATCTATAATTAACAATCATAAAGGTGAACATTGTAACTAATATAAGTCTCTATGTGTTATTTGGGGGCAGCAGAACTCAGACAGCTGATGGAAAGGGCCTCTCCGGATCTTGTTTATCCTGCCTGAATCTGAATTGTTCCAGCATCCAACTTATGCACAGGAAGAAAGCAAATGGGCAAGAAGGGAAGTTGCCAAATAGGAGGCAAATGGGTGGTGGTTCTTGACAGACAAGAGACCCTTCCACCCTGCTGTTATTGGAAGATAGAAGGTCACCAAATTCTACAAGGCCACCCATCTGTGGGTGGCAACTAAAAGTGCTGAGTTACTCATACCCAGGTATTCCAGCTTAAAACAATCTTAGATTTGGTTTATCTCTCTCCCTGGGATCCAAAAATGGTGCCGACTTTACAGGCAAAGTTCCCCTAAATCTGGCAAAGGTTCTAAATGTTAATTAAAAACAATGTTGTACATATAAGCCATAAAGCTCATGCCAGGTAAAAAAAAGAGAAATGGAAAGAAACTTCAACCAAGTATGTCCTTGAGACCTTATAGCTTTAACTCTCCTAAGGGCCAGATGCACTCCATATGGAGACATTCATGAGGCAGAAATCACTAACCATTTTCTCCCAAGTCCTTACAGACCCTGCAACAGACCCACAGGACTATTCGTCACATGGTTCAAGAAGCTGTATCCTTGGCTGTGTCTGAGCCTGCCCACAAGTTCCAGCCTGGTGACCTTATATGGTTCAAAGGATCCCTATGAGGAGCCTGGGGCTATAGGGTATGGCATATGACCATATGGTATGGAAGGGTCATAGCATATGACTATAGGGTATGGAAGGATCATAGTATATAATCATAAGGCATGGTCACCACACCTACATCAATGAAGGTCACCGGTGTCACCTTGTGAACCCACCATACCCAGCTAAAGGAGACTACCAAAGATAACAACAGATGGATTGTCACCAGAACCTCTAGCCCAGTAAAGATAAGACTCATGGGAGCCCTGTAATTATGGTTGTATTTTTTGTGTCCTTATGGGAAAGGCCCCAAATCTCCATAAGCCAGGGCCTTGGGTATAGATCTACTGACACTCAACCTACCTTCCAGATAGATTTCTATAAAATACTGCATCCAAAGGCTACTGGGGGATTGTTCACTTTTTTTCTGAGGAGGAGAATGCTCTGGGGCTGTCTGTCTCCCAGTGAAGAAAGTGGGCTCTGATCCATACAGTGCTATGCCTGTTTGGCTGATAGCCCTCTGAGCTGCCAGAAGCCAGACAAATAGCATCCTTGTACACGTTATACCACAGGTGTTCATCTATAATGGAGAAGATGGCAGAGCCCACCTAAATCCAAATTCTGGACTTTCTCATGTGCAGCAAGCTGTTCCCATTCTCATTCCCCTGTTGTTGGTGGCAGTCATCGTGGGATGCACTGCTGTTGGAACTTCAGCCCTATTTGTGCTGGATAAAACTAAGGAACTAAGTTGTCTGAAGCCCAGTTAGATTCCTTAGCTGAGGTGGTTCTTCATAACTCAAGAGGATTGGCTCTCCTTCTTATGAACAAGAAGTTCTTTATAGGAGACTGTGAGAAACTTGTTTCTATGCCAATCAGAAATAAATAAATAAAAAGAATTTGGCCATGATTTAAAATAACTTTCCAAAAAGAAAAAGATGTCAAGAATCTAAGAATTGGTGCAAATCTCTGATCTCCTGGTCCCCCTGGTTAACCACTCTTCTTATGACAGTGGCTGGACCGTTAATTCTTTAACTTGTGGTGATATTTTGTTTATGATCTAATAAAGCTTTCATGAAGATCAGAATGCAAAGCTAGCCACAGCCATAGAAACCAGGCAGTGGTGGCAAACACCGTTAATCCCAAGTCTCAGGAGACAGAGGCAGATGGCTATCTGTGGGTTCAAGGCCACCCAGGGCTACATGAGAGTGAATCAGTCTAAAAGAGAAATAGAGCTCACACCTTTAATCCTGGTACTAGGGAGGTGGAGACAGGAGTGTTATGGCTAGGGCAGAGAGAGGCATATGAAGTGAGAGGAGACAGACACTCAGGGCAGTATAGACAGTGTAAGGAGCAGTACAGTTTGGAGATGCAATCAGAGGACAGGATCGCCCTCCTCTGTCTGAGCATTGGTGGAGGTGAGTACTCTATAGTGGCTGGCTGCCTTGCTTCTCTGGTCTTCAGCTTTCACCCCAATATCTGTCTCTGGGTTTTTATTATTCATGCTACATTTACTCCCAGCTTTCGCTCTAGGACCCGCTTGCTCAAATGCCTACTTGGCTATGTATTCATGCTAAAGAGATGATATAACCCTCTGGCCCAGATGAGTCCATGATTTAACTCATGTCCATAGAACCAGTGAGGAATATAAGAGACCCCTCAGGCCTTATCATATCTGATGCTGTAAAACCCAGCTCATAGACAGCAAGGTCTGCCAAAAGAAAAACAAAGACCTAATCCATCAAAGTCCTTAGTCTTCCAAAGTCCCTGAATACACTAACCTTGCTTTTTGACTTCTGTAATTCTAATTCTACTTTTGGCTAACTGTTCTTGCTAACTGAGGTATGTCAACCCAAGGTATGGTTTTGTGCTCAAATGTGCACTGGAGGAAAGACTGGGGACTATGCTGGGGTCCCAAACTCCCAGTGTAGTCACTTTCTGGCCAATCCAAACTTCCTATTGGCATGAACCCTTGCCTGAGGAGTATCCTCTGGTGGATAGGCTACCTCACAACAAAACCATTGAACCATCTTTAGCCCCTACCTTATTTTTTGAGACAGTGAGTCTCAATGTTTATCTGGAACTTTCCTATCATGCCAGGGAACTGGATGGCTCCATCTACCCAGTACTGGGATTACAAGTATGCATTACCATTCTCAGTTTTTAAACTGGGTTCTGGGGATTGAACTCAGGCCCTCATACTTGCATGGTAGACACGTTACTGACTTTGCAGGCCATGTTGCTGTATCTCAAACAGGAGTGGCTTAGTTAGTTGGTTTGGATCAGGCCTTATGCTGTAATGTAGGGCTCTGCGTGATTTTGCAGGTGGGTCCTGGGGCAGCTTCTTTAAATCCTGTGCTTGCTGATGACCTTTTATGGATGTAAATTGCCATAAGTAAAGGGCCATAAGTGTTACATTTAACAATGCTTCAGGGACATTGTCTGCAAAGTAACAGTTACTATCAAGTGATGGTGTTCCCATTATTAACTTCCAGGTGAGTTTCTGAGTGATAGCCCAGTGTCTTCCACAACAGATATTTCCTCAAGCTTTATACATCAATTCTGACTGGCCAAGCCATCCTCAGTCAGTTATGGAGGAAAGGTGGGCAAAACAGGATAGGCAAAGACAAATACTTAGACTAGTCTAACTGACTCAGTTTCAAATTGGACTGATAAACAGATGATTATATTTAGTTTGTGTGTGTGTGTGTGTGTGTGTGTGTGTGTGTGTGTGTGTGTGTGTGTGTATGCACGTGTGCGCACTTGCATGCTCACTCTCGTGCATCCCTGTATGTGGAGGCTAGAGGATGCTCTCAGATGTCATCCTTAGAACTGCTATGTACTTCTTTAGAGGCAGGGTCTCTCACTAACTGAATCTTAGCAATTAGGCTAGATTGAAAGTCCAGTGAGGCCCAGGGAATCCTCTAATCTCTGCCTCTCAAGTGCTGGAATTACAAACGCACACACCATACCTGGCTTTTTTTCCATGAATGCTGAAGGTGACACTGAGATCCATGTTCTTGAAAAGCAAGCACTTACTAACAGAGCTACCCCTGTCCAGCAGCTACTTATGGCAAAGGACCAATCTTTGGCCATGACTGGGTCTATGGAAATCCTGTTTATGCTTGAGCTGTGCATTTGTAGTCTTTTCTGTGATACATCTAAGGGTCCTTTCTCCTTTGATTACCCTTTAACCTAATCCTTTATACAGTTACTAATCTAAGATATCATCACATGTAAATGTAGGCACAGTGTAAAACTAGGAAGGAGACCAAAAGAGGGTAATAACAGATGACGAGGAAGGACAGAAAGTAGACAGAGGACACGTGAATAATGGAAAATGATATAATGGTAAATGTCCCCTTACTTTCAGCTCCATAGTGCCCCTTTTTGTGGTGGATAAGTGAATAAAAGCATAATTGATATTGAAAATGCAGAACTCTAAGTGAAGCTACTTGGTTTCACAGTGGCTGTTTTAATAGTTCACTGAAATGGATAGATTTGGGGCCAGTACAAGGATGGCTTCCTTAAATTGGCTGTGTGATGTTTTTCATTTGTGACTTAATTAGACTAAGGTGTTTTGAGGACTGGAGAGATGGTTCAGTGATGAGAACATGTACTGCTCTTTGTAGTTTTAATTCCCAGTCCTATCATTGGGTAGCTTATAGCTGACTGTATCCGCTCCAGGGGATGCAACACCCTTTGCTTCTGAGGGTGCTCTGAGGGTGCTCATGTGCTCATATCTACACATAGACAGACAAACATATATACATACCTAATCAAAAAAATAAAAAGTGACTTATAGTGTTTTAAAAAAGTTATCTCCATTTTTACTAGTGAAAACACTTCAAACTGGTCTTCCCTCCCTCTGACCTGTAAAAGAGTTGAAAATTAATTTCTAAAATTCAAGACTCTTTTCTCCTTCTCCATTCCATATTTCTGTCTAGGGAAGATTGCTTCTTTGGTTTCTAATGGGTTATGTCCATTCCCAGTTTCTTGCACCGGATGCCTTGATCTTCCTCTGGGATTGCTTCATCTCAAGGATGAGTAATCTTTCCATATGAATCCTTGTGAGAAGTCTGTTTGATTTTCTGTTTTCACGGCTCAATCCATGCTACTTATCTCACTTGGAGTTCTACCCTATAATAAAGCAACTTGACCAGAAGTGACTTGTAGAGGAAAGGGATTATTTACACTCTAAACCACAGAGTCTAGCTGGGTGTAGTAGCACAAGCCTTTAATCCCAGAACTCAGAAGGCAGAATCAGGAGGATCTCTGTGAGTCAAAGCCAGCCTGATGTACATAGTGAGCTCCAGAGCATTCAGGACTTTACAGAGAGTCTTTGTATAACAACAATAGCAACAAAACAACAGTAATAATATGATAAAAATGAAAATAAGTCACAGAGTCTAACATTTAGGGAGGGCAGGCAGGAACTCAAGCCAGAACCTGGAGGTGGAAACCCAAGCAGAGACTATGAAGGAATGCTGCTTACTGGCTTGCTCTCCATGGCTTACTTAGCTTGCCTTCAAATAAAACCCATTACCACTTCTCAGAGATAGTATCTACCCACACAGTGAGCTGAGCTCTCCTATATCAATCATTAATCAATCAAATGTTCTGTAGGCTTGATTATAGACCAATATGGTAGAGGCATTTTTTTAGCTGAGGTTCCCCCTTCCCAGATGAGCTGAACTTGTGTTGACGTGACAACCCCCCCCACCCAAGATACTACTATTGCATGAAGGTACTGTAGCATTTGTCCTCAGGCTTTCCCAAATGCTGACCCTGCTCTGGCCTCCTGAACCCCACTACCCTGTCTATGGCCATGTATCAGGAAAAAAGGTAAGGAAAAAGCTATGTCAAGAAAAAGCCAGATGACAGAAGAAGGCAAGAAATATTTGTTTACCCAGACTATATACAACAGAGTGTTCCTAAACAAAGCCTGGGATATACAAATATGGGGAGGCTGGTACTGTGTAGATGGCTTATAAAGGGTGATTGTTCTCAAACTTGATGGTCATAATGTGTGCCCCAAGTTAGGTCTAACCACCTGTATTCAATAAGCCAATAAAAGGAGCTAAAGAAAAATGGAAATCAGAAAAAGGATATTTGTTCAAGGTGGCCACATTAGGAAGAGGGACAAGCATCAGACTCTTCTAAGCCTGTCTGTGAGGCCCTAAAGTGAGATATAACTGATTACAAGCCAAGGATAGTCTTGGTCGAGGTACAGTCCCACCAACCCCGACCCACCAGCATCTGGGTTTCATTTCAGTGTTGTCCTTATAGGGTGCTCTGACAGGTGTTAGAACCACATGAAATCTATTTCCGGAGACACATTCCCCTTAGGCTTGTGCCTTCTCATTCTCCCAGCCTGAGATTCCTGAGGGAATTTACCATTCCTTTCAGGTCCATTGTTTCAATAGCCTGATAGTCATGTCAGGCTGAGAGATACAATGAGTATCTTTAGAATATCTTCATTTCTGCCAGAACTATTCTGGCAGAATAGTTCCTGCCCCATACTTTGGGACTCTTCCCTTGCCTTCCTGTACCACTCTTATTCTCAAGAGTACCTTTCCCTTCTTAATAAATTGTCTCTATATGATTTTAATATTACAGTGTGTACATTTGTATATGATGCACGTGTGGTGGTCAGTGCATGAGAAGTTCAGAGGATAACATGCAGAAATTGACTTTCTCATTATGCCATGTAGATTTCCAGGGCTGGAACTCAGGCCACTGGGCTTGACAGAATGTTTTTTCCTTTTTTTATATGAGGAGTTGTTGCTGGGAAGGCTAGCTACTGCATTCTTCCACTTAGACCAGTTACCCAAAGAGAACAAGAAGGGATGTTCATCCTGTGGAGACAAGCTCTCCCACGAGATTTAAAAAGATGGGGGATAGAAATACAGTGAGAGTCCAGAGGATCCATTCATCCTTTTAACTGTTAGATAAAATGTGAATGTGAAATTAGTAATTAACTTAGATTGATACCTCATCTGGTTGGCAACATAGTATTAACAGCGGGGTTAAGACCGTTCATTATTTTTATGCCCTGTGTGGCTGGTTCTCGTTTGTATGATGGCAGTGTGGGAAGGAAATGCAGAGCCATCCATTAGCAAACACAGAGGTTCTGTGACTGTTTAAGCACCCAGCAGAGTCTGTGAGCTACACTAACACCTGATTAGGGGCATTTGTGGTCACCACTAAAATCAACGAGGACAGACTCTGCTCCAAAAGGACAGCTGATAACAGTAACAGAACAAGACTTAACCTCCACCCATCTGATTTTCTACCAGCTGCTGCTCCTCTTATTATCCAGTCACCACTCAGAGATGATCATAGCATGACTTCAGGTGACATCTTGAGGATTTTCATTAAAAGAAGAAGAAAAAATTGCATTTGTAGTGGTAACTATTTCACAAAAAGAACATGAGTAATTTGGAGGGGAACACTGGACTGTGTGCATCTTACTGAGATTTCAAGATTAAATTATATTATATTGGAACTGTATGGAACTGAGAGACTCAGAGTTAGACCCCCTGATAGGCATACAGAGAGACGGGCCATGATTAGGCAATAAAGGTGGTGAACTTCCTTGATGGTTCACTTCTTCCTCGCCTTCCTGTGTGGAGACAAAAGCCTGACAGCTTAAAAGAAAGGCCATGTAGGCTTTTACTCCTTCCAGCAGGCCCTCTGTGAATGGACTGGCTCAACACTAGTCGAGAGTAACACATATTTAAACAGTTGTGGGCCAATTAGCCACCCTATTTTCCTTAAACTGACCAACTCCAAATTCGGGGAGGAAAACCATTTAGAAACTTAAAATAACCCCAGTCCCTGAGAAGAGACTGTATTGGTTTTGGCTTTCAGAGTGGCCCCTGTGCTTTGCCTATGGTCTTTTTCTTCATGTGTCTGCTGCATGCATTTGGTTCTTCCCTCCCAAGAAACACCTTTCTTCTACTGCAGATTCTGTCTGCTGCTGTGTACTGTGTTTGAGATTTCCCACAGCTGCTAGTCAAATGCAAGGTTTGTTCCACCTTTTAATTCTTTAACTGGCAGTGAAAACAAACCCAGCCCAATCTGAACTGTATCAGAATAATCATTTTTGATCATCAAAAGATGCTAGGTATTAGTGATTTTATATTGCCCAACTTGGTAACTCAAGATATTAGTTAGGGTCCATTTTTTGTTGAATTGGAAACTTTGTGGTATGCAGTCTGTATATTTTTACTCAGTGTCATAATTATACTTTGAGAAAAAGTGGAATATTGAATCAGTTCTTGCCTACCTCATTGTGCCAAAGATACCACATACCCGTCTTGGTAGAAAAGTGAGTTTCAAGCTCCACCCTCCATCCTACCCACAACGCTGTACTTTTAACCAGAAACCTTTGTGGTCATATGCCACAAATTCATGCAATGTTGTAGTATCACACACATGTACTTGGGGTGATAGAAGCTCAGAGAATCAGAATGTTAACAAAGCAGAATTGGAGATCAAACCATCTTGACTTATATCTGAGCTTTGGGGATGGAGAGATGGTTCAGTTGACAAGGCACTTACCTTGCAAGTATGAGGGCATGGGTTTGATCCCCAGAATATCGTAAAAGGCCAGGCATGATGGTGAGATAGAAGGAAGAGTCAGGCAGAACCCTGGGAGCTTTTTGGCCAACTAGTCTAGCCTACTTAGCAAAATTACAGGCCCATGAGAGACCTTGTATCAAAAAAGTTTATAGTACCTGAGGAGTAACCGAGGCTGTCTCTGACTTTATACACATACTCATCTATGAACCACACTAACACACACACACACACACACACACACACACACACACACACACATATGCACTGGATCAAAGTTGCATATACTTATGTACTACTTCCACACATAACTCCGGCAGGACTTTCTGAATCAACTTCCTTTTATGAAGGACACATTTGGGCCAAATTTCTTCAATTAAGTTTGGCCATTTAATCAAGTCAGACTGATGGATGTGATTGTTCTGTTCTTATATTTAGGTGATATTTCCTGGTGTTGGTGACTCTCAAAATTCAATATATTTCAATATCCATGAATGAACAAGACATAAGATAAATCTCCTGAATCCCTTGCCCAGACACTTGGACTTTAAGCTTGGATGGATGCACAAAGGTAAATGTTTCAATAAGCAGTTTGAGTGGAGTAAGACAAACTTACTGAGGGCTAGATACCTCCAGAGGCTCCATTTTACAGGTAACATAAGGTGAAGAAAGGACAGTTAGTCTATAGATGTCAAACTTCTTATCTTAGCTTTCAACTAGTCGCATTGATTCTGTGACTACCATTTGAGTTTTTGGATTTCCAATTGAGCAGAGCAGAAGATCCCTAAATTTAGCCACAGATGCCAGATGTGCAGTAAGGATTCTTATAGATTAAATAATAAGTTATTCATGCAACATTTATCAATATGCAAATGAATGTTCTTAAAGAACAAATTTATTTAATAGAACTATGGAAGTCAGAGTAGTGGTTGTTTTGCTGGTGTGTGTGTGTGTGTGTGTGTGTGTGTGTGTGTGTGTGTGTGTGTATGTGTGTGTGTGTATAAACATCAGTGTGTACACATGCATACCTATGTGTTGTTTTTGAGACAGGGTCTATGTAGCCCTGGCTTTCCTGGATCTCACTATGTAGACCAGGTTGGCCTCAAAGTCACAGAGATCTGCTTGCTTTTGCCTCCCAATTGATGCGATTAAATATGTGTACCACCATACCTGGCTGTGTGCACATCTGTGATCTTCAAAGGCCAATGGCAGGTGTCTTCCTCAATTCCTTCTCCACCTTATTTTTGGAGAAATGGTCTCTCACTCAGCCTGGAATTCACTGTGTCAGCTAGATTGACTGATCATCAGTGCTCTGGGATCCTCCCTTCTCTACCTCAAATGGTACTTGTGTTACAGGTGAGCACTGGAACACTTGACTTATTACACGAGTGCTGGGGATCTGAACTCAGGTCTTCATCCTCACACAGCAAGAACTTTACCACTTTCCTAGCCTTGGCCCATGTTTTTTTTTTTTTCTTTAAATTTTTTTCCCCTTTGAAACAAGGTCTCATGATCCTTCTGTGTCTACTTCCCAGTGGATTCCAGGTGTACACCATCACATCCAGTTTACATGGTGCTGAGAATTGAAATCAAGGCTTTGTGCATACTAGGAAAGCACTCTACCAACTGAGCTACAGTTTCAGCTGCAAGAGTAGTATTATAGCTATGTATCTCCTTCCCATCAATCTGTAGTTTCTTTTGAATATAAATAAGGATCCTCCTACTTGACCAATGGGAACCATGGTCCAAGGCTCTTCCACTGCCTCTTGTGGCTACTTTATCTTTTAAATTGATTGGCAGTAGATCCGTTATTAGGGCACCATATGGGGGATTTGCCTACCTCAGTGAGAGACATAGAAGTAAGTCAAGGCCTAGATATAATTCAGCTGAAGACTCAAAACTCATCTAATGATATCATCAAGCAGAGTATTCCCAGTTCTAGCATACCTTCATCTATTTAACTAAGTGCATAAGGTTTGGAAAAATGGCTCATAAATTGCTTTCAGCATGAGCATGGATGACATGAGTTCAAATCCCTGTAAAATGAAGGGCACAATGTTGATTTGTAACCCCAGGGCTGGGGATCCCTGGAGTTTGTTGGCCAGCCATTCTCACTTAATTGCTGAGATCCAGATTGTGTCTCTAAACACAAAATGCAGAGCAATATAGGAAGACTCCTGATAGCTATGTCTGGCTTCCAAGTGCACTTCCACATATTCATGCACACGCACCAACATGTGTACCCCAACAAATAACGAAGAGACTTACGAACCATATCTCATCAAAAATAGATGTAGAATGTGTTGTGTGATATTTTATGTTTTGACAAATAAAGCTTGCCTGGTTGTGGTGGCGGCACCCAGGAGCTGGAGACAGGAAGGGATAAGGTGGGGTGGAGACAGGATCTCTCCTCTGTCAGAGAATCGGGAGAGGTAAGAGGTCACTGGTGGCTGCCTCTCTGTTTCTTTGCTCTTCCAGGTTATTACCCTGATACTGGACTCCAGGTTTTTATTGATAAGATTAGTTAGATTAATTCCTCAAAAATGGGCCTTAGTCTAGGCTTCTCGAAATGTTATGTTTTGCTCAATCAAGCACATTTTGGAGTGCTTTTATAGCAGTCTTTTTTATATGGTGAACAGGCAGACAGAATTAAATTCTCTGGAATAGAATTTAATAAACTCTACCATACACACTAAAATCAAAGAACTTGCAGGTGTGAGCTTCTTGCACCTGGAGCAATCGGTGTCTTGTATGTGTGGCACAGCTGTGGCCACTCCACTGAAACTTGTCAACTTGGGAGCTGATGCCTCAAACTCCATGCACACTCTACCACCTCTGCCAATGCAGCCGTGTCTGGTGGATTTCGTGTCTTAGTTCAGAAGTAATTTGTGCACCCTTCAATTGTGGTTTTCAGCGTCTTTCCATCAATTGTGTTCCACTTCACGCAGGGTATACCAGGCAAGAGACGAGAAAAGTCAGGGGATGAGAAGGGGAATGAACAGTAACAATGATAGCAATTTGGATGCGCCATCTCTGTTTATTTCTGTCAGTCTCTAAATCCAGTCAACGGTCTTAAGAATCTTGCTTGATGGGCCAGGCTATGGTGGAGCACGGCTTTAATCCCAGCATTTAGGAGCCAGAGGCAGGCGAATCTCTGCGAGTGAGTTCAAGGCCAGCCTGGTCTACAAAAGCAAGTTCCAGGACAGCCTCCAAATCCACAGAGAAACCCTGTCTTGAAAAACCAAAAAAAAAAAAAAAAAAAAAAAAAGAATCTTGCTGATGATATACCTTTGTTTTTGTTTATTTCTCTTTGTGCCTCTTTCCCCCCTTGACAACTGCTCTCATGTAAGTATATAGTGAATTCTAGTCAATTTCAGATACTTTCCCTCTCAATCCTATCTTTCTCTCATTCCTCTTCTTTTTCTCATTAATCAGTATCCATGCTTATACTCTCTTTTTATGTGTGTACTTCTTACCTGTGTGTGTGTGTGTGTGTGTGTGTGTGTGTGTGTGTGTGTGTGTGTGATGAGAGAGAGAGAGAGAGAAAGAGAGAGAGAGAGAGAGAGAGAGAGAGAGAGAGAGAGAGAGAGAGAAAAGAGAGAGAAGACCCCCTTGGGTTTAATCAGGGTTGCTTTCATGAGCTCTGGTGTAGGGATATGTATTGAAGTACTGGCAACTTATCAGTGGCTACACTACTGAAGAAAGTGACCCCCTTCCTCCATTAGCCATTAACTATCAAGAGCTCCTCAGGAAGTGTAAGGGGCTTATGAACCTCTCCCCCATGCAGGCTGGAAGTGTGACAGGTTTAAACTTGTGTAGGTCTTCTGACTATAAACATAGCTGTGATTCCACGAGTTCAATGACCATGTCTTGCCCAGAAGACACAGGTTCACAATCACTGTTCCCACTCTCTTTAACCCCTCAACATTTTTTCTTCCGCTCTTCCATGATGGTCCTAAGTTTCAGTAGAGGGCTGAACACTAGACAACCACATTTGCTCTTCACAGGTTACGAGTCTCTGCATTAAATATCACCTACTACAGAAAGAAGCTTCTCTGTTGTGGCTCTGATATGGGCCAATCTATGGGGCAGGAGCCTAAGGGAGGGGGCATTTGCAACTAACTGGTGTGTGTGTGTGTGTGTGTGTGTGTGTGTGTGTGTGTGTGTGTGTGTGTGTTTCAGCAATGTAACCACTGATAACTTGTTCCACCCACTCTTGTGCAAAATCCCAATTAAACTTGGTGGGACACACATAAACAAAAGGCATGAAGGAAAAAGAATTGCTAATTAAAGGATGCCACCCCAAGAGGGAGTGCAGTTAATAATTGTGAATAAGGAGCAAAAATGACTAAAGTCCACTATATCAATACATAAAACTATCAAACACATTTTTTGTCTTGTTTTTTTTTTTTTTCAGACAGGGTTTCTCTGTATAGTCTTGAAAATCCTGGAACTCACTATGTAGACAAGGTTGACCTCTAATTCACAGAGATCTACCTGCCTCTGCCTCTCAAGTGCTGGGATTAAAGGTGTGTGCCACCACCACCAGGCTCATCAAACAATTTTTTAAAAAGTTAAAACCCTAAATATTTAGAAAGGATTAAAAATATGTGTATATCTACATATGCCACATATTGGTGTGTACCCAGAATTCAGAAGAGGCAGTGAGAATTCCTGGGGTGGCAGTCACAGGCTGATATGAACTGTCTGATGTGGGAATGCAGAAGTGTTATTATCTTTTTTCATTTTTTATTTAAATTAGAAACAATATTGTTTTACATATCAATCCCAGCTCCCTCTCTCTCCCCTCCTCCCCTGTCCCCCACTAACAGTTTACCTATCCCATACCCTTTCTGCTCCCTAGGGAGGGTGAAGCCTACCATGGGTGGTCTTTAGCATCTGTCATATCCTTTGGGATAGGGCCTAGGTCCTCCCCAGTGTGTCTAGACTCAGGAAATATCCCCCATATGAGGAAAGGGCTCCCAAAGTCCATTCCTATGCTAGGGATAAGTATTGATCTACTACAAGAGGTCCTGTAGATTTCTGAGGCCTCCTCACTGACACCCATATTCATGGGGTCTGGATCAGTCCCATGCTGGTTTCCCAGCTATCAGTCGGGGGACCATGAGCTCCCCCTTGTTCAGGTCAGCTGTTGCTGTGGGTTTCACCAGCATGGTCTTGACCCCTTTGCTCATCACTCCTCCCTCTCTGCCACTGGATTCCAGTTCAGTTCATTGTTCAGCTGTGGGTGTCTGCTTCTACTACTATCAGCAGCTGGATGAAGACTCTAGGATGTCAAATAAGTTAGTCATCAATCATTATCAGGGGAGGGCATTTAAGGTAGCCTCTCCTCTGTTGCTTAGATTATTAGTTGGTGTCATCCTTGTAGATCTCTAGACATTTCCCTAGTGCCTGGTTTCTCTTTAAACCTATAATGGCTCTCTCTATTATGGTATCTCTTATCTTTCTCTCCTCTATTCTTCCCCCGACTCAACCTTCCTGCTCCCTCATGCCCTCCTCACCCTTCCCCTTCTCCCCTTCTCATTCTCCTGGCTCCCTCTCCCCTCCCCCATGCTTCCAGTTTGCTCAGGAGATCTTGTCCCTTTATCTGATCCTCTACAAGAGAAACCAGAACTCCTAACTGTTGCTCCATCTCTCTGGGCCCTAGAGGACAGTTGGAAAATGAGTCTGTTCAACAGATTGGCAGTAGTGGGCTCTTTGCTAGGTCTTATGACCTTGTAACTTTTTCTACAGTTGGTATTTCAAACCCTGTATTTTCTTTATTCTCTTATATTTTGTTCATTTGGTGTATGTTTAGTTTTTGACATTTGTCTATTTAGACTTCTAAGGTATCATTCAATGTGCAAAGTCCTTTGACCATCTGAAAATCTGCATGCCCTTCCCTGACAGCAAACCCTTGGCGGGTGCAGTAACCTCAGCTGTCACTGGGTAGGTATTTTCCAACCTGCTTCAGTTGCTTGATTTTACCCAGGCTCCCCTTGAGATATATCTCCAGCATGCTCTAGCATCTTCAATTTCCTTTCAACCCAGACTTCAACATAATAGGAGGTGTTTAGAGATGTATGAACAGCCAGAACAAAAAATTACAGGCACTCACATGTCAACATTGGCAAGGTCTCATGCCTACTTTGATTCCAATTCATTAGGTTTCCCAGGAAATGTGTTATTTCTTAGGAAATTAAGGATGAAAATCTCCTGGGAACTTAGAAATGACTCTGACTTACAAGGGCAAATTGCTTGCAAGCTTGAACTAATCATTTATCATGAACCACATATCAAAACTCAAGCTTAGAAATAACACATTAATGCTTATAAAATTCCTTCTCTGGTGTTTAAGGTTTCTGCTGCTTGTATCATGAACACAAAAGAGGAATATTTTTGTTTTTTAGGTTGACCATATTATTTTCCTCAACCTTGCTCCTTAAGAACCCAAGTTCCCTCTAATACCCTTTTTATTTTAGGGTATTTTCTAATGTTTTTTGGCTCTGCTTAACTCTTCCTTATATGTCTGTTTATCTCAAAGGATGCAAGGAAACTGGGGAGATGGCACTGTTGGTAAAGTGCTTGCCATACACACATAAGGACCCGAGCTCCAATCTTGGGCACCAGGTTGGCATGGTAGTGGGGGGTGCTGGGGAGGCAGTGACAGGAAAATCTCTGGGTTTGGGTAGCCAGTTTTTCCAGATTGGTGAGCTTGAGATGCTATAAGAGCCACAGCCTTCAAAACTAAGGTGGAGAAGATAGGGAGATTGCTCAGCGGTTAAGAGTGTATACTGTTCTTGCAGAGGACCCAGGTTCAGTTCCCAGTACCCACATTGGGTGGCTCACAACCACCTGATATATATATATATATATATATATATATATATATATATATATATGGAATTTATTGGAATTCCTAATAGGATGCAGTCCAACAAAGACTAGCTGTGAATATAAAGTCCAAGATTCCACGAGGTTGGGTATCTCTGCTGGTCTTCGGAATATACTGGAACCCAAAGAAGTAGGCTCCAATGTCAGTGAAGGAATGGATGTGCTGACAAGGTGAGGGCAAGAAGGCAAATTCCTTCTTCCATTGTTCTTATGTAGGATTCTAGCAGAAGATGTGGCCTGGATTAAAGGCGTGTGTCAACTCCCCTCAAGATCTGGATTAATAGCCTATCTTCCAGCCACAAGATCCAGATCACAGGTGTGCCCTCCATTTCTGGATTTTAGTTCATTCCAGATATAATCAAGTTGACAACCAAGAATAACCATCACAGATACACAGTACACAGACTTCCCCTTTCCATGTATATGCACATACTTTAAAAGCTATAAAGAAATCTTTAAAAAAAATAGGGTATAGAGAGGCAGAAGAAACCCAGTGTTAACTTCTGGCTTCTGCATACATATGTATGTATGCACATACAGAGCTCACATGTACTGCACAAAAGACAGTAATCTGATATTAAAATATGTGAGGACAAATGACTTACCTATATATCAGGGAATCATAATAAAACAAAGCAGGCAAGCACAAACAACTCAGATCTCACAGTGCTGGAGAGATATTAAGGCATTTTTGATTTTAAGTGGCCTGAAATTATTATTATAAGTATATTGATCATTTTTCTAATACTGGATGACAGCATGATTACTTGGTTTTATTGCAAACTTCATAGATAAACCCTTTAACAAGAACCATGAAGTGACATGTTGAATTAGGTAGCTTGCAAGTATAGAAATATAGAAACATTTACATGGCTGGAAATAACCCAAATAAAAAGCCTATTTCTGGGATGTGGGTAAGAATTTTGAGAACAACAATCTTTGAAATATATAATCATGTTAGGGAGGAAGGATGTTGGACTTTCTTCAATTTTTGGACTTAGATATAAACTGACTGGTATAAATATATGGAAAGTTGTTGCTTTTTGAATTGCAAAAGCAGGCTGTAGAGATGTCTCAGTAAATAAAGTGCTTGGGTCCCTAAAACCTACACTGCATACCTATAATACCAGAATTGGGGAAGTGGAGACAGGAGACAGGAGACAGGAGACAGGCAGATCCCTGGGACTTGCTGTCCAGCAGCCTCACCTACTTTGAGCTCTGGGCCAATGAAAGACCCTGTCTCAGACAAAAGCTACTGAGGAACAAAACCTGAGGTTGACTTCTGTTTACCACACGCATGCACACTCATTCACACACAATATATACCATATGCTGGTATACAGACATACCCACATGTACACATATAAATAACATAAATGACAAAGCCATTAAGATGCATGCTCATGTCAGTGTGTTTACTACTGTGTGTGCATGCATATACTGGCTAGAGGCTGCTGTCAGGTATGCCCCTCCATCACTTTCTACCTTATTTTGTGACATAGTACCTCCCTTTCAACCTGGAGTTTGATGCTTTAGGTAGGCTAACTGACCAGTGAGCCTCAGGGATCCATCTATTTCTACATCCTCAATGCTGGGATTAAAGATGTTTGGACCACCACTCCTGGCTTTTACATGAGTTCTGGGGATCCAAGCTCATGTCCTCATGCTTTCAAGCAGAGACTCTCTCCCAGGCTCCTGGCAGTGACTTCTTCCTGAGTCCAAATCCTCCTTCCCATAGCTTTTACCAATCCATATCTCACTTAGAGATATGAGTTCTTCTCAAAGGCTTGCAGTAAGAAGGGGGTAGAGTTGACTGCCATGCTTTGCTGCTGCAAATGAGAAGATCTTGAATGAGTTAAGTCCCCAAGCTCAGGCTGACATTCATTCTTCCATTTAAACCATACTTCCTGTGTGGCCAGCAGGTGCCAGATATGAATCTAGTTACTTGGATATATCAGTTGACTGAATCTATAAGAAACAGGTCTAAACCCTCCCTTCCTATTCCATGAGGAAAAATCTTTACATGTTACAGACAATCATCTGTTTGACATTGAGTCTCCTCTAGGATCATATATTCCGATTTTTCTGTATATAGTATATAGTATGACATCATCTCTTATAGGCAGAGAGCCTCATTATTGTACAAATACCAAAGGCCATGGACCCCATTGTCATGATCATCATTATATGCTTTGTATCTAACAATCAGAAATATTCCTTAAATAGCTTTTAAATAATATGACTATATCATGCTTATTTCTGGAACTCTTCTGATTTGGGCTGAGATTTGCATTGAACTCCTTTTAGGTGGAACTTACAAACTTCCTAGATAAAATAAATCATCTCAATCTAACTAGGAAATGATTGACCACAGATCTGGTCTCAAGGAAATAGCAATAAAATGGTCTAGTGGGAAAAACCTTATCTGGCATGTATGAAGTCCTGTGATTGAACCAAGCATGGCGTAAAACTAGTCACATTGACACACACCTTTAATCCTAACATGCAAGAGATGGCAGCAAGAAGATCAGAAGTTAAAGGTCATTCTCAGTTTTGTATTGAGTTCCAGGCCAACCTGGTACATAAGAGAATGTAGTCATAGTAAGAAAAACTAAGCTTTACATGTACTGAGGACTGTGACTCATCTAAGAGGGTCAAGATCAGTAGGGACTTTAAGATTATTTGTCCAAGTGAGGAATCTTCTTTACAAATTATTTCATTTGTGTGTGTGTGTGTGTGTGTGTGTGTGTGTGTGTGTGTTTGTATTGTATGCGCACACATGTGAATACACATGCCTGTGAGCCAGCAGAGGCCAGAGGAGGATGTTAAGTGTTTTGCTCTATTCCTCCACCTTATTCCTTTGAGACAGGGTCTCTTACTGGATCTGGATTTTAGGCAGGTGGCCAGCAAGACCCAGCAACGTCCTGTATCTACCCCCTATAAATCTGGGTTTCATACTCACGCATGTCCACATCCTGCTTTTCATGTAGGTTCTAGGAATTCATACACTCTGCTGAACCATCTCCCAGCTCTTCATCCTAAGTGTTATTTATCACCATTGGAATTTTTTTGAAGCCCTTAGGAGTGGCTCCCACCATAATTTTTTAGACATATTTTTTCAGGGAAATGGTTTTTAGAACTCTTAGCATATTATGCCAGTCATGGTTATTGTCCATTGACTCTTCCTCTGTCCTGTGGCATCTTTAAAATACTGTAAAGTTGTCACGTATGCCTGACAATTATTTAACTTGCTTCCATGTTTTCATGAATTCTTCCTTGTTTGTTTTATACTTTTTGTTGTTTGAGATAGGGTCTCTTGTAGTCCAGGCTGACCTCAGACTTCTTATGTATCTAAGGTTGACTTTGAACTCCTGATCCTCCTTTTGTTTTCTCCTCCTGAGTGCTAGGGTTTTAGGTGAACATTACTACATGAAGTTTTGTAATATCCTGGGGCTCAAACCTTCATGCAAGGCAGGAAGGCACTCTTCACCTAAGTTACATTCTGAGCCCACTCTGGGTCTCTAACTAAGGTAAGGTTGCTGTTTGTTTGTTTATTTTTGGTAAAAAGTACACTGGTATTCACTTCTCTATGCATCTTACATAGCTTATAAGAACACAATTATTTTAAGCAGGTCAGGCAAAATTCTGTGACAAACAGATCCAAGATCTATTTGTTTATAATGATTAAATGCAATAGAACTCTATCTTACTCATGGAAACAAGTCTGGGGACTTGTTTGTGAAGACATCTCCCTATGTAGATTTGGGGTCAACTTTTTTCAGCATATGTTTTTCCTTCCCTTCCCAGAATTTTTTTTTATTGTTCAGTAAGCTTGTAGAAACTGAGAGATCCTGGAGAACTCACGATTATACTTCAGACTTGGCTGGCAGAAAAAGTCATTTCCGGTCAATATTGCTGGAGTTGAATGACAGAGCCATACCAGTGGTGGGGGACTGGGGATGCCATATTGCCATGGGTACCTCCTAGATATAAGTCTGTACTTTAGAAGGCAGAAATGGATTTGTGTGTGTGTGTGTGTGTGTGTGTGTGTGTGTGTGTGTGTGTGTGTGTGTGTAAGTGGTATGTGAGAGTATGGGCATGCATGTTTGCATGTGTGTGGGCACACCCATGATTATGTACATGGAAGCTAGAGGTTAGCTTTAGGTATTTTTCTGCCTTACTTACTTATCAAGGCAGAATCCTTTGATGACACAAAGCTTGCCTGTCTGCTTAGTTCTGCCAGACAGCTTGCTTTGGGAATTCCCTTTCTTTCCTCTAGAGCACCGGAATTCCAAGCAGGCACTTGGTTTTTAAGTGCATTCTGGGAATCTGAGATATAGTTCTCATATTTGGGGTCAAGAGCTTCACCCTTTGAACCAACTCCATAGTCTTCCCTAAACAGATGTTTATTGACTGATTGCTAGTTGTTTCTGCCTAACAGAAGTATAGTTCAACAAATGCTTGTGTTTATGTCAGCAACAGAAATCAACCTGATTTTCTTTCTCCTTGGAGCAGAGCTATTTAACATCTCAGAAATTTTAGAAAGTTCCATAATGGAATGCACTAGGTTATGTGTATCTTCACCAACAGCTTGAAGGATTGCTGATGTTTATCTAGGGAGATGTGAAGCAATTTAATATTATTAATTGCTAACAAACGGATAAGATTTACAAGAATTGTCAAAGCTTAAAGTGCCAAATAATCTTTCCTCATGCAAGAAAATTTATTATGCCATTATGCTTATTTCTATCAGGGCTCCTATATGCAATCACTGTTCGCTATTAAATTTTTATTGCACATTTAATTTATCTTTCCCTCTGGTGGGAAAACGTATTAGATAATTCATTTGACACTAGTGTCTTCTTCCCTTCTTTTTCCTTTCCACTTCTGCCCCCAATAATAGATAGGCAGATATCTGTGTCTTGGTATTAATTATACAAAAGCCAAAGAGAGTGACACTTTCTACTGCTGAAGGGAATTACCAGGATAGAATTAGCTAGACAGAGAACGGAATAGACTTCCATTATAAACACCTATTTTGATGCTTTATAAAGAATTCTTGGAAAAATCATTTATAACTCCTGATTGCTTTTCAGAGATTAAAATAGAAGGCAATTTTGGTTTCCAGATACTAAATGCAGAATGCCTGCTGAAAGTTAAGGTTGGGGGCACTATTTCCTTTATATCATGTTACATGGAAAATGAAGTTTTGTTTTTCCTCAGGTAAAGTTTCTATGTGCAAAGCTTAACAAAACTTGTTCTCTGGTCCTCTGCCTGTCCCAAGAGCAAATCAACAACTTAAGATCAAAATGCACTTTGTCTGTCACTGTTGACACCCTTTCCTATAATGAGGCTGTGTTCAAGGATGTATGTTCTGATGCAAGGGAAATGTTCTCTTGACTTTTAGCATCATTGAACAATCTGAAGCTTAAGTGTCTCCTGGGGTTTGCTCAAACACTATGACACTATTGTCATCACTACCAAATCTTTGTATCTTCAGGTGAGAGGGCAAACTTGATGGGAAATAAATAATCCTAGTTCTAGTGCCAAAGTGAGCTTGCTTGTTCCTTTGCTGTAACTGTGAGACTTGCATATCCAGTCTGCTGACCCCAGGAGGGAGTGGAGAGAAGACCTGCTGTTACAAGGAAGTCTCTAATTTCTTTTGTTCTCCCTCCCCAGTCAGATTCTTGGTTCTTGTGCTCCCCAAAGAGCAGAATTCAGACAAGACACGGGAGTTGATCAAGCAGTTAAGCAGTTCAAGAATTTAGTGAGGACAAGCAAAAAGGCAAGAATACACTCTTTAGAACAAAATGGTGAACTGAGTGGCAAGAGCTCCATCCTAGCAGTCCTTAGAGTTCTCCTCTCTCTGCTACCCCTCATCCTGTGTCTTTCCTAATGATTAGGACTTTGAAGAAATGGATATTTTCTCCTTGAAATCACTTTATCCAGAATTCAGTTTGCTATAAGGCAGTGGTTCTCAGTCTTCATAATGCTGCTCTTAATAAATAAGAGTTATCTGGTTTTGTACTTTTGGGAATTTGTTCCAAAGTCTTAGGATCCTTTTCTAATTTGATTCCCAAGGCCCCTCTGAGATTTCTCAAGCATATATATAAGCATGGTGCACACAAGTATCACAACTATGTATGGAGATACACACATACACATTTTAAAACTGTCCACTGGTAATTGGAGTCTACACAAGCTAGGTCATAGTGAAGGAGATATCTGGGATGGGAGATCTTCTTCTTCTTCTTCTTCTTCTTCTTCTTCTTCTTCTTCTTCTTCTTCTTCTTCTTTTTCCTCTTCTTCTTTTTCCTCTTCTTCTTCTTCTTCCTCCTCCTCCTCCTCCTCCTCCTCCTTCTCTTTCACAATTCATTTATTGTGTACTTATGTTGTATGCTGATGTGGAGATCAAAGGAAAACTGACAGGAGTTGATTCTCTACTTTCCCAGGGCATATTCCAAGGATGGAGCTCAGGTTGACAAGTTTGCTGACAAGTGCCTTTACTCCTTGAGCCATCTTGTCAGCTTAGAATCGAACAGAATACCGAGGAACAGGAAGTAGCACATTAGTAATGATGATTGAGCCCTCTATTTTCATGGAGCCCGAGAACTTTTATGTCTGGGTTTTTCTAAAGATGTTGTTCACTTTATTAGTTTTTCTCTGAAGCCTTATTCTTTCTCAAGTGCATCTTTGTCACACAATATATTGATTTTGCAAGTTGCCATGTCTCACCTGGTGTGAAGTAGAACTCTGCGTCTACAAGAGTATTTGGTTCAGGCATGGGAGAGATGGATGAGCTCTTAAGAGTACTTACTGCTCTTGGAAAGGACCCATGTTCAGTTCCCAGCAGTCATAATAGGCAGCTCACAAATGCCTGTAGCTCCAGCTCCAGGGATCCAGTACCCTCTTCTGGCCTCCACTGACACTGAACACACACACACTTACTTTAAATGCAACCTACCTTTTTCTAAAGAGTGCTTGATTCACTCACACTCCATCACCCATTTTAAACTTTCTGTCCTTTTCAAACATATATATATATATATATATATATATATATAATATATATATATATTTAATTTAGAACAATCTTATTTTACGTATCAATCCAAGTTCCCCCTCCCTCCCATCTTCCCCATGTCTCCCACAGGGCCCCATCCCTTTCATTAAATGATTACACTAAAACAGTGTCACCAAATCTACCTCTTGCCTGACAGTCATCTCTTGTCCAAAGCAGCAAACAGTAGCCGATCTGAAACTCTGTTTGTAGTATAATTTAATGGGAATAAGTGGCTTTCTTTATTTTATAAAGTGAAACCATGAATAATTTTATTCTTTGAAGGATTTGTAAGAGAAAACCAACACAGACTACAGAGAAAGGGGGAAAGATTCAGGCTAAATGTTTTCAAGTGAAATGAAATAAAGGTGAGTTTTTCCCCATGTTTCTCATGCTTTTGAAAAATCTTTTTTCTAGGTAAAATCTCATTTATATTCTGAATTTAAATTAGTTATATAATTTGTATAGTAGAAAACCATTTTTCTTTCTTTGCTAAATAAATGTTGGATGAATATTTCAAGAATACTTGTTTGTAAGGCCATGGAATGAGAACCTTACTCAGGGCACTTACATCTTTCATGCTGGCCACAGCTACATCTAGGACAAAGAGCTCATTTAGGACTAGAAGACAGCACCATGGGTAAAGTGTTCGCCATGTATGCATAAGGACCTTAGTTTAAATTCCATAAAATGCCAGGTGTTCTGGTACATGCCTGTTACCCTACCAACAAAGGGCAGAGGCAAGCAGATTCCCAGGGCTTGCTCAGTAGCCAGCTAAGCTATCAGAAATTCAGCTTTAGTGAGAGACTTCCTCTTATAAAACAAGACCCACAGTGTCCTAGTCAGTGTTACCCTTCAACATGGCATAGCCTAGAATTATATGATAAGGGAGACTGAAGGATTGCCTATATCAGATTAGCCTATAGGTGCATTTGTGGGGGATTTTCTTGATTACTAACTGATATGGGAAGTACTAGAACAGTGTTGGTGGCACCATTCCTACATTGTGTAATCCTGTGCGTGATCCCATCAATACCATCCCTGCACAGTGTCTGTTTCCGGTTACTGCCTTGATTTCAATCATGATGGATTTCCCTGGTAGTACAAGCTAAATAAACTCTTTGTCTGCAAGGAGTTTTTGGTCAGAATTTTCTATCACAGTAATAGAAGAGAAACTAGGACATGATTGAGATGGATATTTAGATGATTGTCTCTAGATTCCACATGAACACACAAATAGCACACACACACACACACACACACACACACACACACACACACACACACACTTGTACACATCATCACACATACATGCACACACATATACCGAAACATACATTTATACATACACCATGCACACACACACACACACACACACACACACACACACACACACACACACACACACGAATACAAAAACCCTCATAGCTAGTTTGATTTGTGTTATCTCCAAAAGCTATGCATAAGTTAATGAAGCCCCCTAATAAAGAGCACTTAGCCATGGTTTTCCTCTGGTACTGCTTGCATTTCACATGGTCATCAGAAAGCCTTGAGTGGAAGAACAGCTATCCAGATGAGGTTTACAGGTAGCAACATATACCATTTGTCTCTGCTTACAAGATAACTGGTACCACATAGAGCCATGGAGAAGAGAGACTCTTGGATCTAAGCAGAAACCCATCCTTTGTCACCTTGTTGAGCTCTTTAACTGGACTTCCTCCTATCAGGGCTGCATAATATCAACCTGAAGTGCTTCGAGTGTCTCATCTAGACAGCATGTTCAATGGTCCATGCATGTTTTCTTTTCTTTGTCTATATTCCCTTTCCTTTCTAGTAGCTGTGGGGATCTGCTGAGATCTTACTACACTGGTGACTTTCAAGTTGCTAGAGTCCTTGATTCAGCTTTCAGCTTGGCTTTCTCCTTCAAAGGCTTCCTTTATTTATTTCTTACCCACTTAGCATGGTGTTTTTGGAACAATTTTAATTCTGGACCACAGTTCACAGTCCACAGAGCACAAATGCACAGTGCCCTGCTATGGGAGGCAGTAGGCAGCCCCTCAAGGCCAGCTGTCTTCCTTGCTTTCTCCTTGTCTGTCTTGTGGGTCAGATGCCTTCAGGCCCTAGGGCTGTGATTCTCCATGCTGCTGTCTTAGTGTAGAAACGGAGGATTGCATTGCTTAGAGATTCCTGGCCAAGGCTGTTGTCAGATACACTGAGAACATCTGTCATGTGTGGAGGGAGGGCAGATGAAGGGCTCACCTTAGAAGCCAGACTGTGCTTTCCTTTCTGGGTTTGTGTCACTTGTTATTAGTGTTGACAGCACATAGCCACAGAAGTGTTTCTCCCCCGACTCTGAATTCTGTTCAAAGCTACACAAGCTCTTCTCCACAGCAATAATTTGGCCTTGATGTTTTGGTGCCCTATATAGTTCCACTCTCTCCCACAAATTTATTGTCTCCTAGTGACCTAGCTGCTCATTGCCTGCACAGTGCTATCTGTATGTATATATACATGTGTTTATATGTGTGTGTTCATTGTAGAAGGCAGAGGTTAACTTTGGATATTGTTCCATTTATTTATTTATTTATTTATTTATTTATTTATTTATTTTTACTTTTATTTATTCATTTTTTTGAGACAGAGACTCTCAGTGGCCTGGAACTAGTCAATTAGCCTAGATTGTCTGGTCAGTGATTTGCTTGTTTTTACTTCCCCATCCCAGCTCTGATTATAAACATGGACCATCACTCCTGACATTATTTTATTTTTACTTTGAATCTGGGGTTCAATGTGAACTTAATAGGCAAGCACTTTGCCAACTGAGTTGTCTCTTCCAAAGTCTACACAGCACTCCAAAGTCTACACAGCACTACTTTTTTCCATCCCTAGACCAAGTCAGCTAGCCTCATCCCACTCTGTCAGAACAGAGGAATAGCTGTAGGGAGCAAATAAGAGGAAATATTGGGACTTCAATCAGTGAGATTCTAAGACAAGGTCAAATCGTTCCACTTTTAATCCAGGTCTTGTTTCAGCTCTGATGTTTTGCCTGATGGGTTCTCCAGGCACTGCTGTTGTCCACAGAAACCATTATTAGTTGTCTTCTTTCCAAACCAGAAATTGAGCAGAGAAAAACAAAATGAAGCAGACAACACCAAGAGGGTCATTGGAATATATTATAAATCTCAGTGTCCTGGTTAACATGAACTATCAACTTGCCACAGTTTAGCAATCACCTGGAAAGAGAATCACTTTTGAAATATTGTCTTTATCAGACTGGTCTATGAACCATTATACTGATTATTAATTGAAGTAAGAGGGCCTAGCACACAATAAGAAAGTGGCCTAGTCTACTATTTCTTGGGAAGGAGGTCCTTGGTGCATAAGCAAGCTGGCTGATCATGGGCATGTTTGAAGCAGCAAGCAGGATTCCTCCAAGGTTTTGCTTCAAGTTCCTACTTCAGTCAGCCTTGATTTTTCTCAGTGGTAGACTGTGATCTGGAGTTGCAATATAAAACAAAGCTTTCTTTCCCTAATACTCCTTTGATCATGAATAGAACTATAACACACAACTGCTCAATTCTCCATAAAGCCTTCATCCACTACCCAAGGATCACACAGGGCTGTTTGTTCCTCCAGTAGCCATAGATCCTATAGAAACATAAAGGAATATGTGTCTTAAATTTATAAAGTTTTGGCCAATTTCCAAACTTTTAAAAAGTGTAGTTTTGGTCTGAAATGATAGCTCAATTGGTACAATGCTTGCCATGAAGCATGAGGACATGAGTTCAACCCATATACTTCATGTGAAGAAAGCTAGGCATGGTGGTAAATGCCTGTAATTCCAGAGTTGGTAAGGTGGAAACAGGTAGATCCCTGGGGACCACTTACCTGCTTGCTTAGCTGAATTGGTGACTTCCAAGCCAGTGAAATAGCTGGTTTCAAAAACCAAGGTAGACAGAGCTTGAAGAATGACAGCTGATATAGCCTACTGGTCTCCAGTTGAATACACACACACACACACACACACACACACACACACACACACACACTGACTGTACATTTACCTCTCATAAAATGCACTGGAGATACCTTAGGGAAGACACCTTATATTACCCAGAACATGACCAAGGATGGAGTAGATTGGACCTTGAATAATATTTTCAGTTATAAACTCTCAAGCCAACATAAGGAAAACGTTATTGGAGAAAGTGTTATTGATGTTGTTAGAAGAAGTATTATTGATTTATTTATGCTTCTAAATCACTACAGAAAATGGTTTGAGTCAGCCTATCTATATCTATCCTTCTATCTGCATACACACAGTGGGATAAATCTTAAAAATAAAAGCAAAGAAATGACAGCCAAGGGAAAACAAAATCAAGAAAACAGGATAAGTAGAGGTTTGATCACATGTAATGAATATCATGAGACACTATTCAGTTGCTGGAGACAAAATTGGTCATAAATTAACCAACAGCCAAAACATGAAGATACAATCAGATGCAAAAATATGGTACCCCTAAAATGAATGCTAAACAAAAGCAAAAATGTATGTTAGTTTTGCTTCTTCCATTCTATGGAATGGCCCACAGTGACCTAATTGGGATACCTGAGGAGAGGTTACCCTCTCCTGGTTAGCCTTATCTGTCAACCTTACACAACCTAGAAGACAGCATCAGTCCAGGTATTGCTTAGATCCAATTAGCCTGTGGTGATGTCTGTTGACAACTGTCTTGAGTTTTGATTGATGTAGGAAGACCTATATCATACCATTCCCACAGACAGTGGTTCTGAACTCTTAAGAAAATAGGTGAGCAAGAGTGTGCCTCCAAGCTAGGAAGAAGAAGAATCATTTATGGTTTCTGCCACGCTTCTTTGTTTGTGAAGTTAATTCCTTCATTGAAGGCAATGCTGTATGAGATAGCAAGCAGGCCTGCATTCAAATTCCTGACTTGAATTCCATCAGTTGTGGACTGTGACCTGGAATTGTAAGCCAAATAAACCCTTTCTCCTCCAAGATTGCTTTTGGTCCAATGTTTGTCACAACAACAGAAATGAAATGAGAAGAGGTACCAACTCTGTTTTAAAACAGAGCTGTGTTTTTTCACTGTGTCTCCTAGGACATGATGCTAGAATACAGTTTAGCAGACATAGTTGTGCAAGACTCAAAGCTGCCAACTATGCAGCAGTGGTTTGCTTGAACAGAGACTGTCAAATTACAGTGCTGTTCATATATTAACAATCAATGATAGGGCCTATAGAGATAGAGACAGCTTAGTCAGAAAAATTGTTACTCTGCAAGCATGAAGACCTGAGTTCTAGCCTCATAACCCGTGTGAAAAAGACTGACTTGGTGACACACTTGTAATCTGGGAAGCCATGGAGTTAGAGATGGGAGGATTCATGAAGCTCACTGGCCAGTCTAGTAAAATTGGTGAGCCCCATGTTTACTGAGAAACCTTGCCTCCAAAACCAAAACCAAAACCAAACCAAAACAAAACAAAGCAAGCAAACAAACAAAAAGGGAGGAGGGGATGGAGAGATGGCTCCCAAGGTTAAGAGTACTGAATGCTTTTCCAGAAGACCCAAGTTCAGTTCCCAGCACACCCACTTGGTGGCTCATAATTGTCTATAACTCTAGTTCCAGGGTATCTAACACTGCCTATTCTGGGCTCCATGGGCACTGCCTGTATGTGGTCCACATACATACATGCAGGCAATACTTTCATATACATAAAAATAAACAAATGAATATTAAAAACAAAGGACAGTGATAGGAAATCCTTGTTGTTTAACTCTGGCATCTACAGGTGCAGGCACACAAACACTTCCATAGATTTATTATACGTACAAAATTTTTAAAAGTAGTATTGATATTAACCACAGTGGGCAAGTTTAGCATGTATCAGTAAAGCTATGGTGGTGTGTTATCTTCCAGAACTGGAGTTACACTTTGAGTCTCCACGTGGGTGCTAGAAACTAAATATTTGTCCTCTGCAAGGGTAGCAAGTGTTCTGAGCTGCAGATCCATCTTTTCAGCTCCAGATTTTTTTATATGATCATGAAGCAATTATATAAATGTTCATAACTATGTCTTCCATAAGCAGCATACTAACAAAACAGTATCAACACTTACCCAAAGTGAGCATCTGTTTGGCATGAATGAAGATATCATGAAGAGACACTTGTGCCTTTCCATTAGGTATCAGGCTATTGAAACATGAACACAAATTAAAATTTCTCCAGCAGTCTCATGCTGAGAGAAAGGAAATGCTGAATTTCCTGCCAGCCAGAGGGAAGTTTTGTCTCCCGAGAAGAGATTTACAGCAGATCACCTTGCAGGAGAGTCTTGGGTAGAGCCAAAGATGATAAGTGGACCATACCTTGAAAGACTACTTAGTTATGCATCCCTCTGCCTTTTTCTTTAAACACAAACCTCATGTCATGATATCAAAGATGTATTTGGAGGTAGGGGATTCACTTGGCCTCTTCTTTCTTCTTCCCAATGTGGCTACACTGAATAAATACACTTTTTCTACTTTTCACTATTAATTCTTGTCTTTAATAGGTGAGTTACTATACCTACCTTGCTAGAGGTGTCAGTGCAAAGGCTCTAGCTCTGATGAATACAGTAAAAGGTTCACATTAAAAGTTTCAAAGTGAAATTAATTAGAAATGGTGACAGGTTCTAGTGAGTCCCCATCTACCAATGGGGTTAGGTGTCAAGTTTGTTTAGTGTTGATGGCATCTTGGTGGTTGAAAGCTGATGATACTGGGCAAGGTCAAGGGCTGGGAGAAAAGTTCCCAGTCCGAAAAATGTTCTCTGAACTACTGTGGGCTACTGGGAATAATTTCCTAAAAGGAAGAAGGTGTAAGCCTGATGGCATGATAAAATATGGGGAAAGAATGAAGGAAAGAAAAGACAGGGGAGAGGACACAAAGTAAGAAGGAAGGGAAGGGAAAAGAGACTCATAAAGAAAGTTATATAGAGAGAAAAAAGGAAAAAGGAAAGGCTGTTTGTGTGGGTGTGTGTTGATTTCAACTGTGCAGGCACATGTGGAGGCCAGAGGTCAAAGTCATCTTTTTCAGTAGCTCTCCACCTCCCTTTTTGAGACACAGGCTCTCCCTGAATCCCGAGCTCACTAATTTGGTTAGGCTGGCTGGTCAGAAAGTCCCACGGATACACCTGTCTGCTCCTGCCCAGTCCTGGGATCACAGCTTTGTCACTTCAACACTTTTAAAAATATGAGTACTGAAAGAGGAACTCAAGTCTTCATCTTTACACAGTACTGAGCTATCCCACCAGCCTCAGAGAAAAGCTACTTCTAAAACTTGTATGGTGGTCAGCTATGACTTCATGGCAGAAGACAGTGCAGAATGAAAGGCTTCCTTGAGATGGTAAAGGAAATAGAGAATTCCTCCCCATTCCACACACTCTCTTGCCATCAGGTGTCCTTCCTTGCCTTAGCAGTACAGTTGTGCATATTAATGTAAGACAGCCCTGTTGCACAAGGAGGGCAGGAGACAGGATATCGTGTTCCAGAACGTCATAGATAAGCAATGGAGAAGAAAAAAATCCTTGTGGCTTTGTGAGTTCCAACAAAGCCAAAATTCTGTTTCATAGTTGACATGGCACCAAGATGGGGTTATAAACCAGGGGGTAGGAAGATCTTCTTTTTTTCTTGAGCATTGGCAGAGTTATGGAGAACTGATTGCAGAACAGGTACTTTAGTTCCATCTCAAGATGCTCCCCCCCACTTTTTTGATGACCAGCTATCTAACACTTGGTATTTCTTGCTGCTAGGAAGGGGCAAGCATTCCTCCTCTGTCTACTATTATGAAAGGTACAAGACATGGCTGGGAATGGTGGACCTGTGTTCCCAGCACTCTGCAGCTCTCTGGAGGCAAGAGGATTGCTGAAAGTTTGAGGCCAGCCTGATGATTCCCACAGTGAGTTTCAGGCCAATGATGACTATATAGTGAGACCCTGTCTTTGCAAAACAAAGCAAATCAAAAGAAAGAGATAATACAGATAGCAAAGCATAGCATGTCTGGCTATATTCTTATTAAATACAAAAATACCATTCTTGTTTCTTATTAAATACAAAAATACCATTCTTGTTGAGACATTCTAAAACATTCTTAATTCCTGGTTCCTAACAGGGAAGTGTAATGATAAGTCTTTACTCCAACCCACCTGAGTTCTGCAGCCACGTGGGCACTTTCTGCCAGGCCACCCAAGTTCCACCCGTTGCCACGTTAAGGTCCCAAGTAACAACACATAGAGACTTATATTAGACAAATGCTGTTTGGCCAATGACTAGGATTTCTCATCTGCTAGCTCAGTCTTAATGATCATAAATCTCTATATTTTATAAGACTTATCTTATTGGATGCCAGCAGAAGTGTCCTGTTTTCCCAGGCTCACATCTGCCTTTCTCCTACCTTTCCAGAATCCTCCTTGACTCCTAGTCCCACCTATCTTGTTTTCCTATTGGCCAACAGTACTTTATTTATCAACCAATAAGACAGTCATACACACAGAAGAACCTCTCCCATCATCTCCTCTTTTCTGTCTAAATAAAAAGAAAGGTAACTTATCTTTTATAATAACTGAAGAAAACTATAACTATAGCTATCTGTCTTCAACTCCATCAAAGACCACAGAAGAGTAATATATAAACTCTAGAATTGACAGAGACATCTGGCTACCTGGACAGTCATCCAAAGTTCCTCTGTAACGTTGGGGCATCCATCTTCAGCCCATAGGCCACAGTGTGTCTGTCACACTTCTCCATTTCAGCAGGAATACTTCAGGACTGTTCATCTTTTTCTGTAAGTTCAGCAGTCACTTTCTTGTGGGTCCTGCATGTCCAGTTTATACAGCAACAAACAATCCAAGCAAGAGCAGTTTCTTTCCCAAATGGCTAGTCTTGTCATGTTGAAGGCAAACTCCATAACAAGTTTCCTCGACGTCCATCCTCCTTTCTGGTGTAATTGGTTTGCCAGGAGCAGTTGTGTCTCACTGTCAAGAAAAACTCTAAACCATTTAAATGTCATATTCTGTAGGTCTTTGAAAGGTTTGAAGGATATCTATCAATCTCAAATACATCTCTGTATATCTAGAAAACCTAACTAACCTAATTATAAGTTTTGACTATTATACCTGACTATATATCATCTGTACTTAATTATGCTTTACATTTTAAAAGATCTGTATAAACACAATACCTAAACAAGAGGAGAAATTTACATATCACAAAGTTGACCTTAAAGTTTTATCAATAAATGAAAATCCATAGTAATATAGAGTATTCATCTCCATATCGTATTTTGACCCCCACCTTTTTTTTTTTTTTTTTGGTAGCATGGGTTCGTATCCCACTCTTGACACCATTCTGTAATGATAAGTCTTTACTCCAAGCCACCCGAGTCCTGCTGCCATGTGGGCACTTTCCTCCAGCCCACCCAAGTGGGAAGGGCAATGAAGTGAGCCACATCACATAGCCTCTTCATTCTGCTGACATCTGTATGTAAGGACTTTCCAAGCTTTCTCTGCCCCTTCTTTCTAACAAAACTTTTCTCAGTTTTTATGCAATGAATGATAGTTTATTGAAATATGAACATTTTCCTATTTTGTTGTGAGTCCAGGTTCAGTTTATATCTTTTCTTTTGATTGACTTTCTGATAGTTCACTCCATCCAGGAAAGGGATAATATGGCCTCCTTAGGTGGAGGTAGACATTTGGTCCCCTCAAAAAGTGTGCACCAACACTATGGTGAACATGGCTTCTTTCTAGTGGATGGGACAGCTGACTACTTTCATTCTTTGTCTTCCCTGACATATTTTGGTTACTGATTAGTATATGTCAAAGTTCAGGCTCCTCGAGCATCCAGACATCTTTGCAACATGTGAGAATGTAGGTCATATCTTATACTGTTGTGCTGATGATATCAGGGTACAGAAAGTGATGCCCCAAAGCATGGCATATTAGTCTGCTTACTACCTTGAACAGAAACAAACAAACAAACAAACAAACAAAACAAAAAATGACACTTCTAAGAAGTTACCTTAGAGATAAAGCTGCTTGCACATCCCGAACCCAACCACACAGCCCAAGGGGAGGTTTTCTCCAGAGTTCCTTGATCTACTGAAGGACCTGACCCTCCCCAAATGAGCACAACTGCTTTGATCCTCCCACTGAAACTTCAGTAGCCAAGAAAGATTGAACTTCTACCATAGAGAAAGTGCTTAAAAATCAGATAACATCCTAGTGAGTGAGAACTTTGCCTCAGGCTACTGTATCTTCTTTGGGCCTGTCATCTCTTGGAAAACATCATTTACCACTGAGTTGGAGTCGGTTCAGCATTTAGCAGCATGTTCTGTCCTCACACAGGACCCAAGCTCAGTGCCCAGCACACAGATTGGATCTGTAACTCCAACTCCAGGGCATCTGGCACCCTCTACAAGCCTACACACACACACACACACACACACACACACACACACACACACACACACACAGTGTGTGAAAATCATTTATAACCCTCAAAGTTGCCCACAGCCTCTTCTCCCTGCTACCCTTTGAAAATGTATGAATTTCTCTCACCTGATTGTGGTGTATCCTTATTCTCTACTGCTTGTTCAGTAAATAAATTTGTATGCTTTTGTCTGTTAATTAAACCTTTAATTGCTAATTTATTTCAGCCATTTTAAGGCTTGAACTTTTAGAGGGGGGGGAGAAAGTCCTCTCACTTTTCATTAGAATAGACTTTTTTACTTATGATTAGCTCAGAGCTTTTGCTTGTAGGGGTGTGTGTGTGTGTGTGTGTGTGTGTGTGTGTGTGTGTGTGTGTGTGTGTGTGTGATGGTAAGCCTCAGAGATTTGTATGTCTCGGCCTCATTGACACTGAGATTACAAACTCTGTGTTTGGGATATAAAATGCTAAAGGAAAATTCAGGGTACTTACCTATGTGATGTTTCTCCAATCTTCAGATTCTTATGCAATTTGTCTTATTGTCTCTCTATTCTGTGCCTTATGTTGTTTTATATAAAATATGCATGGGTTTTCAGTCATTCCTATGACAGGAGGAAATCATGCCCATTTCATCATCCTAAGATACAAAATCTCTGTGATAGTATGAACAAAGTACCTGTGGACTTGAAAGTATTTAGACTACACACAATATTAAATTATTAAATGTTAATCTTGTTTCTCTTCTCTCTCTCTCTCTCTCTCTCTCTCTCTCTCTCTCTCTCTCTCTCTGTGTGTGTGTGTGTGTGTGTGTGTTTCTCATTTTAATCCAGTCCCTTTCTCTGATGACTGAGGATATTATTAGGTTTATCCTGAATGGTCTGTAGTGATAGGGGGACTGGGTTCAGAGAAGATTAGAAGTTTAACGGAGCCCAAGTTATAGGTTAACAGTGGAGCCCACCTGAAGATTAATTTTTTTATTCTTTGAAAGTTTTGTGTGTGTGTGTGTGTGTGTGTGTGTGTGTGTGTGTGTGTGTGTGTGTGTATCTTAGCCATATCTACTCCTACACCTCCCACCCCCAACTCCCTCTAATCTCCCAACACACCTCTTTCTCAAATCCATGTCTTCTTTGGTTTCTTTCTGCCCTTATGTAGGAAGGTGTGGAGTCATCCGCTGGTTATGTGCAACCTACCAGTGGCCATCCCCGTAAAGAAGTAACGAAGAGAAATTCCTCCTCCCCAAGCAGCCATCAACAACCGATAACACCTAATGTGGAGGAGGGTTAGGAGCTCCTCATTCCATGCTCAACTGGCTTGATCTTATGCAGACAACCTCGGCTGCTGTGAGTTCTCTTGCTCAATAGCCATGGCATGTCTAGAGGTGGCATTTCACATTCTTCCCCATTTTACATTTTTTTTGTCACTTCTACAATGTTCTTTCCATCTGCTGGGTGGGGGGTTAATATAGATTCCTCATCTATGGCTGTTTAGGAGGTATAGTTTTCAAAGAATAAAAATTATTTGGATAATGGCATTTTGGGGAAAACTGGAACTGGCTCATGGGCTCATTCATTTTTAATAACTGCAATTTTTTTTTGCATTAACAGTTTTCCTACATCCCCAGCAAGGATTTCTTCTGTTATCTTTTTAAACACCTTTCCTGTCACTAATGGGAAGAGGTCATTTTCTGTTCATTCCCCCAAACTTTTGATTTTCAAGAATAAGTTTTTAAGACATTTTATTTTTAAAATTATGTCTACAATGTGTATGTGTGTGCACTTCCTGTGTGTTTGTGCCACCTGAGTGCAATATTCGTGCAAGCCAGAAGGGGATGTTATATCCTTCAGAGTTGGAGTTACAGGCCTGTGTAGGTTCTAAGAACTGAATTCCAGTGTTCCCCAAGAACAGTATGTGTGCTCTTAAACACTGAGCTATTTCTCCAGTCCAATGAATGAGTTGTTAAAAACAATACTGGTGTTTAGTATGTATGAGTTCTTAAAAGTCTTATTTTTACCATTATTATTTTATTTAAAAATCTTATTTTTATTTTACATACGAACCCCAGATCCCCTTCCCTCCCTTCCTTCTCCCATCTCCCTGCCTCCCCACGCTTCTCACTTCCAACCAACCTCACCTTGGTATGGTAGACTTTGTTGAGTTCTTAAAACTTTTTTTTTTTTTTTTGATTTTTTCGAGACAGGGTTTCTCTGTGTAGCTTTGGAGCCTATCCTGGCACTTGCTCTGGAGACCAGGCTGGCCTCGAACTCACAGAGATCTGCCTGCCTCTACCTCCGGAGTGCTGGGATTAAAGGCATACGCCACCAACGCCCGGCTTGAGTTCTTAAAACTTTTAATAACACTTTACAAACTTGGTTGACAGAAAAGATGCATCTGCTTGCAAACTCTTTAAGAAGATTTCTGGGGGCAGAGATGATGGTGCTTTCTTGTAATTCCAGTGCTGAGAAGTGTGAGGCAGCAACAGCAAAATATATTCCTAGGTACCTATTTGTTTTACCTTCCCTAATACTGTGTAAATTTTTTTTTAAATCTTAGCTTTGAAATTGTATTTTAAACCAGTAAGATGCCACCACTTGATGCCATACCTGATAAGGTGAATTTGATATCTGGATCCACATGATGGAAAGAGAAAACTGGCTCCTGCAAGCTGTCCTCTGATTTCCACGGGACTGCTGGGGTATATATGCAACCCAACACATGCAAATAATAAATAAATATAATTTTAAAAAAATTAAAATTTTATGTTAATACATGGAAAATGATAACTTCAATTTACATTTCTTAGTGAATTATTATTTAGATGGAATATTTGTTAGGTGTTTTAAATCTCTGTTTTTGTGAGTTATGATTAGCATCTATTTTTAATCAGAGTTTTAATGTTTATCATATTGATTATTAAGAAATGTGTAGATACTGAGTTTATTAAACCTTTGCTTTATTTATGACATTGTTGCTTGCTTGACTGCTAAGGTTGTTTTCAGCTTTTAATGTTAAATGTTTAAATTAGTTTAGTGAAATTCATTTTTCTTTTTAATTTTTTTATTTTTGAAATCACAATTTAATTACAATTCTCCCTTCCATTTCCCCTCTTCAAATCCTTCCACATACCCCTCTTTGCCTTCTTCAAATTTATGATCTCTTTCTCATTACTTGTTATTACATGCATATATGTATATACACATATATCCCCAAATATAATCTGTTAAGTTCATACTGACCATTCTGCAGTGCAGAACCAATTGGTGCATTTTTCCTGGAGAAACCATCTCTCCCATTCCCAGCTTCACTCATTTGCCTGGTGTGTGTGTGTGTGTGTGTGTGTGTGTGTGTGTGTGTGTGTGTGTATGTGTGGGTGTGTGTGTAGGGTTAAAGCTGTGGGTTTCCCCCCATCTACTTTGTCATGTTCATGTTCAGCTTATATTTGGGCAGTCATGTTCGATATAAACTTTATGGATATAGCTTCTGATGTTACTAGGTAGGAGACACAATCTCACCCAAACCCCCTCTTCCTCTGGCCCTTACAATCTTTCCACCACTTTTCCACAATGTTTCCTGAGCCTTAGGTGCACTATTTTGTACACTGGGAATGGGCTCCACAACTCTGCATTTATATTGGTTGTGGTGAATTTGCTTTTGTTATTGTTTTTGATTTTTCTGCTTAGTTCTGATAAATATCCTTGGTGTTCCTTCTACATTTACATGGTTATGTTGTTCGAATTTAAATTCTTATCCATCTGGAGTTCATTTTGCTGTAGAACGTGAACTAAGATTTACTCCTATTTTTCCAATTAGCAAACAAAATTGGCATTATTTGTGACTATCCTTTCTCTTCCGTATTCATTAGAAACACCACAGCTGAAGCTTATTAAATCTAGACAAATCTGAGAGGCTGTTTCTTGGATTTTCTTCTCTTTTTAGAAATCTGTCCTTCTAAGTTTACAGAAATTAAACTCAGTTGTAGCATTTAATACAGAGTGATACTAAAAACATTCTATTTAAGTTTCAAAAATGTATCAGTCGTTCTTGGATTGTCTAGTGTGTTTTGTTTTTGTTTTTCTGGTGAACATTAAAACTTATTTCATTAATTCTCTTGTTCTTTCATTCAAAACAGACCAAACAGAAACTAAACCAATTACCCAAACAAACAATTTCTGCAGGGTTAATTTCATATTGTTGCAGTGAATGTGAAAATCAGAGGAACTGTTTGACATTGTGATAACACAGGGTATTGCATTTACAGTCATGATGTCTCTGTTTATCATTGAAGTTAAAGCACCATAGAAGAAAGGAGAGGACCATGAGTAAGAAGCTGTGGGGTGATGTTGTGTAGAGGTGGCCAAGACACACTCAGGATCTTTTCCATGATACATGGTACATATGAGGAGGTCTGAGGATAATTTTCAACCATTGATTCTCTCATCCCACATTCTGGGTCCCAGGGAAAAAACTTGGGCAGTCCTGCTTGGTGGCAAGTTCCTTCACTGCTGAGTCATTTTGCCACCCTTCTAGTTAGTTTTTGACCTAAAACTACCCTGGTTGTTTTATTTAATTGTTCATGTTGGGAGAGAGAAGTTGCATTTCAGCTAGAATCTGCTCCCCTAAGGCATGACTGCTGACTCGACTGTTCAACTTGCAGGATTGTTTCTCTTGAACTAAAATTTAAAAATTATCTCAGGAATTTTCTCATTAAAATCTCTAAAATACAAAAAGTAAGCACCATTTGGTTTACCAAAATGAGGAAAGAAAACTGAACAAAACAAAATACAACCTACAAGCTGAATACCATTAACTGTTAAGGAAATACAACCTACAAGCTGAGTACCATTAGTTGTTTATCCTTGCATCTTGGAAGTCACAGTTGTTTTAACTCTTAAGAGATAACAAGATATTTGAATATCTGAAATTGGTTTGCAAAGGCACTTGAAGTGTGCAGTATCACCACAACAAATGAAGTGTACAAACCAAGTAGTTATATTTCCACAGCTTATCAATGGATGTATTTCCTTTAGCTAAGCACCCATAGAAGAAACTAATGCAGAGAGAATAGCTATGATTTACTGTGGCATGAATTTTGCTCAAGGCTTGCCATGGATTTTAATAGCACATCAACAAGCAAAAGGGAAAAGGGATCCAGGTGCAGTTACAGAGGGCCATGCCTAGTTGAATACTGTATTTATAGCTGCAACATCCCCAGTAGTTCATGGTACTTTTTGAGTATCTTCCTGCCTCTCACTGAGTCAAAAATAAATTCAACAAAGGCAGAAGCAATAACCAGTAATTGTCTTCATCCCACAGAGTGGGAACAGAAAAGATGATCAATTAGTCTTGATTGACAGCTGTGCTAATCATTGGCTTGAATGGGTAGTCTTGTAGGCTGTCCCAGCTTGAACCTGAGCTATATTTACACATGGTTTAAGGCATGTTTTGGAATGTTAGGTGGATATATGGGCTGAGTTTTCAGGCATTTTATACATGCAGTTAAGACTTTGTTACTCAGAGTTGAGTGTGGAGACCAACAGTACTGGAGGCCGCCTGGGAGTTTGCTAAAGATGTAGCATCTTAGGTTGTCTAATGGTCAGCTGGACCAGAAACTACTCATTAGACTTTGGAAAACACTACACCCAGAGATTCCTGTCCTAGATTCAGCCTAAAGGAAAAAGTGATGATGTGATATGCAGAGGGCACTATGAGAGGGAAGGCTGGACACCCTCTGGCTCTGTTTTCATAAGTTGGATATGATGAGCTTAATAAAACAACTGGTGGAAATTAAAATCTGTGTGGGCTTTGGGTTCAGCAGTCCCCTGTAGTGTTGACGCTTGCAGTTTTGCCAAGTGTAAGGCATAGCCTTGGAGCTCCTGTGGTGCTGGGAAGCTCTTAACATTGGCCTTGGTGGACTGGCTGGCATCTGCACTGGGCATAATCTACATTGTTGCCACTCTTGGCTTCCCAGCAAGAGACTTTGACCCAATAAGCTGGAGAGGATAGAGGAAAAGTACTGTCGGCTCCCTGTTGCCAAGAGAACTAGCTTTTGGAGCTCAGTCTCATTGCCTACCAAGCAGATTAAATGGAGCCATCATACTGCTGTCACTGACAAAATCACTGTCATCTGTGTTCATCTTTCCTTCATCTTTCACATCTATGTTTTGAGAGATGACACTATTTTTATTTGTTTGTTATTTTCTCTATCCTCCTTAATTGCCTTTAATGTCTCTTTAAGACTTTTGCTTTCTTTTTTGCTTTTTTTTACATGTGTATGTTCATGTGAATGTGTGTACATGTTTGTTCATATGTATGCAGGTATATGTAGATGCATATGTCTGTGGAGGCCAGAGGCCAACCTTGGGTGTCACCTATCTTGTTTTTGGAGGCGGGGTCTCTCTCTTTTCCCAGGAATTTGCCTATTTAGCCAGGCCAGTGAGCTCCATGGATCTGCTTGTCTTTTCCTCCTCAGCCCTGAGATTATGAGACCTTCCCACTATGTATGGCCTTTCTGTGGGCTCTGAGGATTGGACTCAGGACATTGAGCACTTTACTAGCCGGGCCATCTCCCCAGATCCTGGTACTGGGTACCTTCTCATAAAACTTTTTTTGCGATAATGAAACATTTCTCTTTCTAAGGTACTGTCTCTAAACCTGCCTCATGCATACAGGTGTGTTTCACAGGTACACCTCCTTAGTGAAGACACAGGGCTTGAAAATGTTTGTGATTATTGACTTAAATTTTCATTTTAATTGAACATTACATCTTGTGTGTGTGTGGGGGGGTTGTTTACATGCCATGGTGCTTATGCAGAGGTAGAAGGCAACTTTCAGGAGTAGGCTGTCTATTTCTACCACAAATATCACAGGGATCAACTCAGGTCCCCAGGCTTGGTGGCAAGGACTTGGACCCACTAAGTTATCTTGTTGGCTTTACTGAAACAAACTTTTAAAGCTGTGAAATATAAGCATATCAAAACTACATAAAAGATGTGCATAGTTGAAGGAATAGTTAAGACCCTAAATAAGTATGAGCACCTCCCATTTTAAGAAATAAAATGTTGCTTATGTTTATTAACAATTATGTACTTTCGAGAGAGAATTTTGAATGTATCCAACTGTGTCATCCAGTGTTATGCCAGCTAGACACAAGCTGGAGTAATTTAAGAATAGGGAACCTCAATGGAGACAGATTGGCCTAGGGGCATGCCTGTGGTGCATTTTCTTTATTAGTGATTGATGTATGATAGCCCAGCCCATTTTGGGGAATGGTGTTTCTGGTTAGGTCAACCTTCCTAAAGATGAAACTCTTTAAAACAGTTCCTCTTGTTGTGGTGACCCCAGCCATGATATTCTTTTCTTTGCTATTACATAACTATAATTTTGCTATGGTTATAAATTATAATGTAAAAATATCCAATATGCATGATAGCTGATATGTGAGCCCTGTGAAAATGCTCCCAAGGGGGCATTTCTCAGCCCACACACTGAGAACACCTGGTTTAGGTAGTCCTTATGTTTAAGAAAGCAGGGTTAGCCATCCAGTAAGGCACATTCCCCCATGGCCTCTGCATCAATCTCTGCCTTGAATTCCTGTGCTAACTTTTACGCTGGATTATGACTATAAACTATAAGATGAAATAAATTCATACTTCCCCAAGTTGTTTTTGGTCATGGTATTTATCACAGGCAAGACAGAGAAGAATGATGAAAAAATTAGTTTTCTTGACATTAATTGTCAATGTTCAGGGCTGCAGGGGAATCAGAGGATTTAAGGGAAAGGCAAACTGGTTGAGAAGAGTGGGCTTGGATGAGATCAAGACTCCATACATAAGGAAAAATGTTTCTTGATAGGGCAAAGGAAGAAACAGGATTATAAGAATGCAGAATTTATGGAGGCTCAGAGAAAGAGCTTGCAAAGAAATCTTCTGGATGAAAATGTAGAAACATCTACATTTCCTCTGGGCAGCAATAGTCTACACAGCCAGGAGTCACTAGGCATGACAGGCAGGATAGACTCATAGCAGGTTCTTAAAAAAAACTAATCTGTAAGAAAAAGAACTAGAAGATTGTGTGAACGAACAACAAACCCTGAAGATATAATCTATAGACATATCAGGAAAGATTGGAGACTAAGGTTCAGCATACAGCACAAAGCACACAGTCCCCATTCAACTGTATTGATACTTTTGCTCATTACTATGACAAAACTTAAGAAAGGAAGAGTTTATCTTGATTATGATTCAAGGGCACAGTTCATCATGGCATGAACAGAACAGCATGACTGCAGGTGTGTGAGGCAGCTGGTCACATTCCATCCACAGTCAGGAAGCAGCGAGATGGATGCTGATGCCCGGCTCAATTTCTCCTTTTCTGCATGCATGTTTGTAGAATCTTTATTCTTTAATTCCCTGGTTAGGTAAGTCCTTAAGCTGTGCAGGTTATGGCAGAATTAGTCATTGATAATGGTGTTCAATTAGTCACTGATGAAACCATTATGTATGAAGCATTTTATTATCTAAGAAAATGTGAGGAGCTTAAGAAATATGAGGGATAAAAACATAGTCTCTTAACCAGAAGAGTCTGTGTTTGTTATATGTACATGTTCGTGTGGATGAGTGCATTTGAGGGTTGCAGTGAGCATGTATGTATGAGCATGCATGTGGATGCCAGAGCTCATCAATGCTATCTTCCTTTGTTGTTCTCTCCCAAGGATCCACTTGTCTTCACCCCAGGGGCAGGGTTAGAGATGTGCATCTACATCTGACTTGAGTTTTTGTTTATTCTTGAGATTGCATTTAAAATTTTTTTATTCTTCTCTCATATATCTCAACCACAGTTTACACTCTGCCCTCTCCTCCCAGTCCTTCCCCAACTGTCCCCCATCCACTCCTCCTCTCTTTCTCTTCAGAAAAGTGGAAGCCATCCATGAATATCAGTGAAACTTGGCATATCAAGTGGTACTAAGACTAGGCACATTCCCTCCTTTTAAGGCTGCACAGGGCCAACCTGATAGGAAAAAAGGGTCCCAAAAGCAGGCAAAAGAGTCAGAGACAGCTCCTGCTACCACAGTTCGGAGTCCCACAAGAACATAGAGCTGCACAAGCATAACATATATGCAGAGGACCAAGGTCAGATCCACTCAGGCTTCCTGATTGTCAGTTTAGGCTCTGTGAGACCCTATGAGCCGAAGATAGTTGACTCTGTGAATTTTCTTGTGATGTCCTTGACCCCTTTGATTCTTACAATCCTTTCTCCCCATTATCTGCAGGATTCCTCAAGCTACACCTATTGTTTGGCTGTGGTCTCTGCATCTGTTTCTATCAGTTGCTGGATGAAGCCTCTCTGATGACAATTGGGCCAGGCTCTAGTCTATGAGAATAGCAGAATATCATTAGGAATCATTTCAGTGTGTGTGTGTGTGTGTGTGTGTGTGTGTGTGTGTGTGTGTGTGTGTGTGTGTGTGTGTGTGTGTGTGTGTGTGTGTGTGTGTGTGTGTGTGTGTGTGTGTGTTTGCCAGTCTTGTTTGCTTCTATCTTAGGTTTCTGGGCTATCCAATCTCAGAGGCCTGGCCCTCCAGGCAATGCCAGGGGTGGGCTTCCTCTCGTGGCATGGGTCTCAAGCTAGACCAGTCAACTGTTGGACACTCACGATTTCTGTGCCACCTTTATCCCAGCACAATTTGTAGCCAGGAGAGATGGTAGGTGGAAGGTTTTGTGACTGGATCAGGGTCCTAATCCTTCCCCCAGAAGTCTTGCATGGTTACAAGAGATGACCAGTTCAGTCTCAGCTAGGGTCACCCTTGTGGATTCTTGTGAGTTTCCATTCTAGTTTTCCAGCTCATTCCCAAGAAGTCACCAATTTCAGTTGTCTTTCCCAGGATTCTCTCCGTCCATCCTTCCCTCACTGGTTCCCTCCTGTCTTTTTACAGTGTCCCAGATTTCCCGCATGTATGGTGTCAGGAACTTTTTAGATTTAACATTTTCTTTGACCAATGTATCAGTTTCTTCTATCAGATCTTCAACATCTGAGAATCTTTTTTCCTTCTCTTGTATTCTGTTGGTGATGTTTGCATCTGTAGTTCCTATTCACTTATCTAGATTTTCCATCTTCAAGATTCTCTAATTTTGTGTTTTCTTTATTGCTTCTATTTCCATTTCTAGATATTATTTGTGTCATGCATTTTTTCAAGGAATTTATTCATTTCCTCTTTAAGGAACTTTATCATCTTTAGAAGATTGGTTTTAAGGTCATTTTCTTTTGCTTCAGCTTTGTTGGAATATTCAGGGCTTGCAATAGTAGGATATCTGGGCTCTGATGACATATTGCCCTGGCTGCTATTGATTGTATTATTATGCTGGCCTCTGGTCAATTGAGTTTGGGGTTACTATAGATCTAGGTTCCAATTTCTGAGTTTATCTTTGTTGGATGGATGTTTTTCTACTTGTTTTCTGTTTCCCCTCATCTTCTGGCAGGAGTGGCCTGTAGTTCTATTGACCAGTGAGTCTTCAGGTACAGTAGGGTGTCTCTACCAGAGTTTCAACATCCTGTGTGGCCTCTGGAGCCCTGGCTATCAGCTTGGCTCTGGTGTTCCTAGTACAAGCTTGGCCTCTGGCAAAGGAGGAGCTTTCTGCTAGAGCTGTGGGTTTGGGGTTCCTAGTACCCGTGTGGTCTCCAGTAGAGCATGTGTTTTCTGCAAGAGTTGTGGACTGAGGAAAAGAGCTTAGGGGAGGGAAAGGGGGTGCTATTGAGGACTTCTGGGAGGGCTCTAAAGAGTGTTATTGGGTAGGGACTGGTGTCTTATCTGGGGTTCCTAGTACTGGTGAGCCTGGTAGAGCAGGGGCCTTCTGTTAGAGTTGTGGGCCAGCATATGGACTTGAGATTGCATTTTAATTACAACATTTATCTCTTCCATTTCCTCCCTGTAAACAAGTTCTTATACCCTTCCCCATTTTCCTTTAAATTCATGGCCTGTGTACTGGCTGTTTTTTTGTGTCAACTTGACAAAAGCTACTTGTTTTCTGTTTCCCCTCATCTTCTGGCAGGAGTGGCCTGTAGCACTTTACTGACAGAACCATCTTCTCAATCCCAGAAAAAGTCTTTTACTTAGTTGTAGGGTGGCTCCAGAGGGAATTTTAAAGAGAATTCATAGGCTCAAAGGGAAGGAAGTCTGGCCTGGGAATCAGAAAGGTAGGCATCAGAAAGGTAGGAGCCTCAGTTGAAGGAATGCCTCCATGAGATCCAGCTGTAAGGCAATTTTTCAATTAGTGATCAATGGGGGAGGTTCCAACCCATGGTGGGTGGTGCCATCCTGGCCTGCTGGTCCTGTGTTCTATAAGAAAGCAGGCTGAGCAAGTTAGGGGAAGCAAGCCAGTAAGCAGTATGTACCCCTGCCCCATAGTCTCTACATAAGCTTCTGCCTCCAGGATCCTGCCCTGCTTGAGTCCTGTCCTGACTTCCTTCAGTAGTGAACAGCAATGTGGAAGCGTATGCAAAGTAAACCATTTCCTCCCCCCGACTTACTTTTTGGTCATGGTATTTCATTGCAGCAATAGAAACCCTAACCAGAGCAGCTTCTTTTTATCAATTGTTATTACATGCATATATATCTATATATATCTATATATAGATATAGATATATTCTTATATAAATATATACCTAAATACTGTTTGTTGAATCCATATGTTACTTGTATGTATTTTTTTCACATCTGACTTTTACAATTATTCTGGGATTGAACACAGATTCTCACTCTTGCATGGCAAGCACTTTACTGACAGAACCATCTTCTCAATCCCAGAAAAAGTCTTTTACTTAGTTGTAGGGTGGCTCGAGAGGGAATTTTAAAGAGAATTCATAGGCTCAAAGGGAAGGAAGTCTGGCCTGGGAATTAGACCCTGGAGCTGCCCACGGTGAGAGCTGATGGCAGAATGGGGGCATTCCAAATTCTCAACACAGCGATGTAGTTCATCTTGGAAGTGTCTATCAGAGCATGCACAAGGAAGGGGAGCTAATAGAGACAGGAACCAGTGTCCTTTACTTTCAGCATGGAAAGGCTGTTCCTAGAACATTATGGAGGAATGAAAGTTAACACTGTTTGAAATAGGTAACCAGTCATTCTCATGCCCTGAACACATGGGAAATATTCTAGTAACAGAACTTCAAATGCTCAGCAAAGCCTGCAACAGAGGCAAATAGGTCCTTACGTTGTGAGGGCCATTTGGGTCTTCATGAGGCCAAAGTGAGGACTCCCAAAAGTGTGATTTAAGGGCACAGCATACACTCAGAGGCCTTCCCCTCTATTTCCTTCTCTGCCCTCCAGTTTCTTCCTTGACTGTGTCCTTGTTTTTATTGACTGTTTTATAAACTCCCCTGCCTTGGCTTGGTAAAGAGAAGCAGCTTTCAATTTGGGTTGAGCAGATAAGGGCTATTAAAGCCCAGCTAGCTTCCTGACAGACTTGGGGATGCTTTCCTCTTACATAGAACTCACAGGTGTGTCATCATCAGTTCTAGTTAGGCTGCATTTTGAATCCAGAATGATCTTAATGTCCTCTCTCTCTCTCCCCTCTCTCTTTCTTTCTCTCTCTGTGTGTGTATGTGTGTGTGTGAATTCACATTGTATGAGCTTCTGTATGGAGACCAGAGGTCAATCTCTGGTGTTTTACTTCAGGCACCTCCACTTATTTTTTCAGACAGAGTCTCCCACTGGTTTGTAACTCACAAAGTGGGCTAGACTGACTGGCTAGTAAGCTATAGGAATTTGCCTACCTCTGTTTCCCCAGTGGTGGGATTATAAGTACACAGCAACATGCCTGGGGTTTTTATGTGGACTCTGGGTTTGGACTTAGGACCTCTTGCTTGCCCAGCACTCCTAGCACTTTAGTGATGAGCCATATTAGTCTTTGAGTTTATTTATTTATTTATTTGATTTTTGAAAGCTGTTGTCCTTGGTCTTCCCAGGAATGAATTGACAAGCAGCTCTGAAGGGGCGGGGCTTGTTTAGTTTTCCTCAGTCCTTCAGTTGGAAATCATGGTTTCTGTGTCTGAAGTCTGCTGTGTTTTATTTTCTGCTCCATTTCTCGTTTCTCTTATGACTATCTGAAAGTCATTGCCTGGTCTCATCTATGCCATGTTTGGTTATTAGTTAGCAAAATGATCCTACTCTTGTCTTAGCCAAGAGGCTGAGAGGTTCTTGTGTTGGTACAGAAAACACCAACAGCTTTTGTTGAAACAGTGCAATGTGTGTGCCTGTGTGTGGTTCATGTGCACATGAGTATAGGTGCCCATCAAGGCCCAAGAAGGCATAAGAGTCCCTGAAACTAGAGGTATAGGCGAAGATGACCTGCCTTGTGTGCTATGAATCAAACCTGGGTTCTCTGCAATAGCAGGAAGTGCTCTTAACTGCTGAGCCATATATATCTCCAGCCCCCTCAATTCTAATTTCAACACATGCTTTTGAAAACTCCTTTCACCATTCCACACCTTTATAACAGAGTCCTTGATGCTAGTACTGTCTGCTCTGATTGAAGCACTGGGTAGAAGATACAGGTTGTGTCTATCATGGTTCACTATGATCATGTCCTCTGTCATTGGCTCTCTAATGAAATCATGACTCTCAAGTGGACAGCTTGATCTTCCTGAGATTTTGTTTTGATTTTCTCCCCTCTCATCTTAAAACAAATTCTTAATATATATAGAAGGAGATGGATAGTTTTTATAGACTTGTAGTACAAACTGGAGGATAATTTGTGAATAGAGCTAAAGGAATTAGGCTTTTATCCTGAGAGAGAGACAGATGGAGAAAGACACCGAGAGACAGCGAGAGATACAGACACACAGACAGAGAGATATAGACAGAGACATGCACACATACACAGAGACACAGTGAGATACACACAGAGAGACAGAGAGACAGAGACAGACAGACAGACAGACAGACACACACACACACACACACACACACACACACACACACACACACACACGATGCTGTTTGAGCCCTGGATGCAGCCTTTTCTAAGGCTAATTTTACTTTATTCGTACAATCTTATAATTGCTAAAAATAATTCCTTACCTTATTTTAAGCTTGTATTACCTTCAGTGAGCAAGGGTAAAGATTTTTCTCTTTGTTTGTTCCATTGTTGTGAAGCTGAGGGTCTAGGATGATTCTTGTCATCAGTCAATATTTTCTTTTTCATTACTGTGTATTAATTTTGTTTCAATCTTGACATTTTCATGCATGCATGCATATAACATATTTTGATGGCATTCATACCCATTACTCTTTCAGTCAATATTTCAGTGAATATTTAAAGCTAAAAGAAACAGAAAAAAAACAAAGAATTAGTGTTTTTCCAATTATTGATGGGATTTGATGCCCCCCCCCCAATCTACCACCAATAATCTGGTGAGAATTGAAGTTAGTTTGAGGGACTGTGGTTGGTATACATTGTTTGCTGTTCTGAATAGTTTTTATTTGGGTGTTTAACAAGGAGACTGTATAGAATAAAAATAACCAGTGTTATGGAAATGAAACCCACAAACTAGCAGACAGGCTAAGAAGAGAATGCGACAAAACATTCCAGAAACTTTTAGAACATTCCTTGTGGATCAGTGGGATTTCCCTCTCTGTATGTGGTGTAAACAACCAGTGAATTTTATGGTAATTGCTTCATTACTTTGCTTTCTCATTTTAGCAGCACTTGGATTGCTCCACATTGCTTGATTAGTTTTGTATATTTGTGAACTTAATATAGATTTATGGAATACATGTGTTATTTCCTGTCGTGCTTATTTCACTCCATATACATTTACAGGATTTGTTTAAATTGATACATATTTAGGTTTTATTTCTTTACTTCATTTTATAAACATAGCATATTTTGCTGCCTTGGATTAGGACACAATATCATATGCCAATATTAAAATACTATCTGTGCACCATCATGTCATTGAGTCTGTATTTTCTATGTGCTATTTGCTTTGGTGTGAACTGCTAAGACATGGCATCAGCCTATTTTGAAGCCTTTGGTGGTTTGTTTTGGGTTCCCTTTCGGAAGTGAGTAGAGATGTATCTGTGTCTACCCAGGAAATGTCTGTCACACAACAACAGTACAATTGGTTTATTAGATTGGGAAATATTGTGAAATATCCAATTGAGTCTTCAGCCAGTGACTTTTCTTTTTCTTACAATTTCTTACCTGTATGTTTACTCTGGAAACAGGTCCACTGAGTAGTAAAAATGCTAAAAACAGTTGTCATTTCTTTGCTTATTTTCTGTTTTTAACTTTCTTTTAATGAATAAAGAAGTTCATCATTGCCCCATTGTCAAGCATGTAGATATCTTCCATTATGTACAATACTTTTGGCACTTATCACCAAAATGGCAGTACATCAGTTTTGCATATTTGATTAGTTAGATCACTTGCCCATGATTAAAGGAGAGGAATCCATCACATAGGACCACACCATGGGAAAATTCTAGAAAAAAGGAGCAGAGTGTACATTCGGGAAAGAGACCCCAGATGTTGGGGACAGAATAGGTTAGAATACACAGACAGTATTCTCACAGGTGTGATCCTCTTCTGGCTTTTTCAGAAGTGACTAGCAGAGACTTAGTTATCAACAAATCTTAAATGAGTCCTAGTCCCTGGTCAAATTTCTTTTAAGGATTAGTTAATTTTCAGTGTGTGTGTGTGTGTGTGTGTGTGTGTGTGTGTGTGTGTGTGTGTGTAGAAGGTAGAAGCTAGATGTCTAACTTGGCTGTCATATCTCAAGATGTCTCCACCTTGTTTTCCAAGACAGGGTCTCTCATTGGCCTTGAACTAACTGTTTAGGGCTGGCTGATTAGTCAGCTCAATGTTAGAATTACAAACACAAGCCACCAAAAGCCACTTTTTATTTATATGTTCTGGGGGTCAAACTCAAGTCCTTATTATTGAAACTCAGGTCCTTATTATTGCAAGCTAGTTGTTTACTGACAATCCTCTCTGCATCCCCTGAACCAAATTTCTATGACAGTTCTTCCAGATTATCCTGTTAGATCAAAGTATTGGTTGTCTTGCTCTAAAAACTGAATTAAGAGAGGAAATTAAAGTCAGGTCGCTCTGACTGTAGTCATGATCTGAAGTCCTTGAGGCCTCTGCCTTTTGTCATCTAACACCCTTGTATATACTTCTTCCCCTTACAAACAAGCTGTTATATTTCCCTGTGCCCATTCTGTCACATCTAGAAAGTTCTGCCAAATTTATCCTGGGTAAGAACTTACAGTTAATGCCTAATAGAAAATATTACATAGGATTATTTTTTGCATTTTAACAGCATTTTTGAAGATGCAATCCTTTAATCCAAAGTGATTACTTTTTTATGTGTATAGGAGTATAGAAAACCATCATTCACATAGTTGCTAATGCCCAGAGACTCTGGACAAAAGCCATTAAAAGTAATGAGCTATTCCATTGACAGGCAAGATTTCCCCATATAACTGTATTCTGATGTGCCTGCTATATGGGTTTGCCCTTGTCTTTATCCAGATGCAAATCAGCAGCATATTGCCTTGGCACTTGTGTATCTGTGCAGCGGTGACTTTGCTTTTCTTCCCAATTAGCTAGCTCTCTAATCAATTTAATCCATCTCTGACAGCAGGCCATATTTTCCCACCTTGTTGATGACCATGTCATGTGGAACAGAGTCAGAAGCCTCACTGAAGTCAAAATATATTATGTCTGTCCCTTTCTCACTACATGCTAGGCCTGCTGCTCTGTCAGAGGAGGCAAGTGCATTGGTCTAACATGATTTGTTGGTCGCAAAGTCAAGTTGCTTATTACCCATCATTCTGAGCCCTTCCATGTGGTGGCAAATTGATTAGGCATCTCCATCTTGAGGTTAATGCACTTTTTGTCATTGTTTAGAGTCTAGGACACTCCACTGAAATTCTGAGGTGCTGTGGGGATGCATTTACTACCATTCTCCTTAAAGAAACAGAGTTCATTTGCTTACATGGTTCACAATGTCTCCAAAAGGAAAGTTGATGCACCACCATCTGAAACATTTTACTAGTATCTCATATTTGGTAGGAAGAAACAAAAGTGAAGAGACAGCTGGGAAGATGCTCAATCAGTAAAGTGATTACTGCACAAGAATGAGGACCTGAATTCCATTCCAGAACCCACAGTTTAGAAAAAAGTTGAGCATGGCCTGTCATCCACTGTTGGGGTCACAGAGATAGGTGTATCTCTGGAGTTCTCTGGCCAACTAGTCTACCCCAATCAGAAAACCACAGATTTGGTGAAAGACTAAGTCTCAAAATCTGATGAATAATTAGAAAGATACTTGACATTGACCTCTTATCTCCACATACCAATGCACATATGAACCCCCATGTGTGCCCGTGTTCACACACACACACACACACACACACACACACACACACACACACAGACACACACGCACACAAGCACACACATCATTTTTTTTGAAAAAGATTTGCTTTCTCCAAATAAAAGGAAAAGTAAAATAAACCATTTCAAAGTAAGATTGTATTGTAATGCAACTTGGCTCATGGTTTAATCATTTTCCTGAGGGTAAAGTGTTAAAGCATATCTGGAAACTTCACAATTTTATTTCAATAAGGCAAAAATTCATCTGCATGATGCATGCTGCTGAAATCTAAGCATGCTGTTCATCATGTAATTGCATACAAGTGTCCATGAAAAAAGAATTCTGATCAATAATTTATTTTTTCTCACTTAATTTTTTTTTATTCTCTGTTGGTCAAAATGCATACCAGAGAGAGAGGGAAGACCCTTTTAAGCCCTCCACTTATTTGAAGTATGTGATAGATGGATAAAAGCAAGTGTCTACTGAACATAGTTCTCTTTTTCTCTCCCCATTTTCACTCACTCACCCTCTCATCCCTCTTTGCATGCAAAGAATATTGAGCTTTGGTTTTTGAAGTACATTAAAGACAAGTACAAAGGAAGATCCATCTAAAGTTAATACTGGCTACAGAAAGCACATCATATTTTCCGAGATTCATTCATTCATTCACTTAGGATTCTGAAGCAGCCTAGACACCTTCAGAGGTCTTTTGGCATTGTGTGTGTGTGTGTCTGTGTGTGTCTGTGTGTGTGTGGGCGCTTGTACATGCGTGCATTCAGGTCATGTATACATGTATACTTGTGGAGTCTAGAAGTCAACATTGTGGCTTGTTTCCTAGAAGCCATCTACCTTGTTTTTAAGATTTCATTGGGACCTGGTGCTAGGAAATTAGGCTATACACACTGTCCAGAAAGCCACCAGAATGAACCTCTAACTTTCTCCCCAATGCTGGGATTACAGGGGTTGCTCTGACAAGCATTTTTACATGGGTTCTGGGAATTGAATTCATGTCCTCATGCTTGTGTGGCAAACACTTTACTGACTGAGCAGTTTCCTCTGTTCTTGGTTGTTTAGTTTAGGATCTTCAAGTAGTTGTTATGTCATCTGAAGGCCCTAACATACTTCCTGTGCATAGAACTTTGAGTTTCTTTTGTTGTACAAATTCAATTCTAGAAATTCTTCTTGTTGCATTGAAAGCAATCTATTGGTGTTCATAGATTCCAAACTGGCCTTTTGTGGCTATGAAGAGTACTGGTAGATGGCTCAGTGGATAAGGTATCTGATGTACAATCACACAAACCTAATTTTGGATGCCCATCACCTACACAAATCCATGTGCTGTAGCACATAACTCCAGTGCTGAGCAGATAGATACAAAGGATCCATAGGGCCAGATGGCCAGTCAGTTGAGCTAAAATTTTGAGCTTCTGGCTCAGTGAGAAAGTCTGTCTCTAAAAGTAAGATAAAGAAAACTTATGTTGTCCTCTGTCCTCTATATGCCCATGCAGAAATGTGCAGTGTTCACATGCACCAGTGTGAATTGTGAATCTATGTATGTCTATACACACACACACTAGTTATTAAGACGAAATGTAGGAAAGTGGTTCTACAGTACAGTCTTCACACTCAACTGGAAACCAATTTTTGAGTTATCACTTTTAGGGTTCAAGTTAGAGGAAATGTGGGGTGAGATTCAGAAGTGTGTGTCTGTACATTACTCCAGATAATTCTGAAACAATCTAAATTGGAACATGTCCCGACCTGCAGGACGTCAACCTGGGGTAAGAGAGTCACAGATAGGGAATGGGGACAAGAGATGCAGAAAGAACGACCCACAAGACAGGATTCTGATCAAATGGCAAACTTTACTTTTCTCAGGCTAGCTTATATACTCAGGATATGGGGAGGGGCAGAATGAATTGTTTGTGCACCAGGTGTTAGTATAGGCAGGATATTAGGAAGCCACAAAGAGGATGTTTGGCAGGGTAAAGAGTTTATGAGTAAGAGGTCCAGGAAGGGGTTGCCTAGGTGACTGAGCCTGTGGGTGGAGGACTGGGTCAAATTGTTTCTTTTCTTGAGCTGAGGTTCTAAGGAACAGCTAGGTAAAGGTTAACTATGTGGCCTGCCAAGCATGGCCTGGGATCTCATGCCAAGCCCTGAGATTTGGCTCCCAACAGGAACATATTCACTTAATCTATTTCCTCTTCTAGAGGGACTTTTAGAAGACATAAAATAAATATGTAAACAAACTGAATCTATCTCATTAAAACTATAAGTCAAGTGCACTAAAGTCAATTTGGTAAGCAGTAATTATGATTGATCAGATCAAAGACCATGAAGAAGGAGCAAATGATTTTGTCATTTTACATTTGACAGTTAATTGGATTATTATTATTAGCCTTGTAGTGTAACTGTCATATAGGGATAGGTCTAGCAAGAAAACCTATGAGAAGAAAATGTTATATCTTCCTTCCCCTCCCCTTCGTTTCCCTTACCTCCTTTCCCTTCTTCTAACAATATTTATTTTTTAAATAAATACCTATTTTAAACACTGGAGCAAACCTGTCTGTGGTATTCTCATATCTAATCAAGAAGATAGTAAGAGCCAGTTGTGGTGGTACATGCCTTTAATCTCAGCACTTGTGAGACAGAGTCTGGTAGATATATGTGAGATAGAGACCAGACTGGTCTATATAGCAAGTTCCATGCCAGCTGGGATACATAATGATACCCAATCTCCAAAAATATATACCAAAACCAAAATAAAACTAACACTAAAACCAATCAACCAATTGCTAACATCATCATCATCACCACCACCACCATAACCAAAGGAAAAAGGGTCACAATAAGTGATGGTTGGAGGACTTCTGACATTGACCAACCTACTCACCAGTGAGCTATTGTAGAGTAGGCCAGTAATCCATCCTCATAGAATTACAGGCTCATGCATACCATTGCGAGGCAGATGCTAGACTCACAATCTCTCTCTCCATTCTTGAATGACCATGTGCATTCTCTTCATCCTTTGAGTATTTTCTTGTTACCATGGAAGCCACAGAAATAGAGCAGCACCATGCAGGATTGTCATGTTGGAGCAGATTATGGATGTAAAAATGGCTTGACGCACCATGGTGACAATGCAAAACATTCTAAAATGAAATGATAAGACACCCCAAAAGACACAAAAGTGCTTTGTTTTAACTGCCATTTGCTCAGTTACTAGGTTCGTTAATGTATTTAGTTGACATTTTCTTGGAATCTATTACCTGACAAATTTGGGGTCAGTCAGGATCAAAGGCCACTTGTGTGAACATCAAGAAAATGTTTTAGGGCTGTGCCTGTAGCTCTGTTAGTAGGGTGCTTGCCTAGCATGCACAAAGCCTGGGCTTGATCCTGAACAGGGAATGGTGGTGATTACATGCCTGTAATCTCAGCACTGGAGAAGTAAACATGGGAGGATCAAAAACTCAAAACCATCATTGGCTATATTTGGAGTTTGAGAGTAGTCTTTTATATATGAAATCTTGTTTCAAAACAAGAAAGAAAGAAAGAAAGAAAGAAAGAAAGAAGAAAGGAAAGAAGGAAGGAAGGAAGGAAGGAAGGAAGGAAGGAAAGAAGGAAAGAGAGCTTCATACAGTTTGAAAACTTGGTAGTGATTAATGCACTTCCTTATAAAACTAAAACTTTCCAGGGGTGGTGGCACATGCCTTTCATTTCAGCTCTCCAGAGACATATCTCTGTGAATGTATACAGAGTGAGTTCCAGGCCAGGCAGTGTAAATGGAGTTCTAATTGGTCTAAATAATAAAAACCCCAGAGTCAGATATAGAGAGATCAGAGAGAAGAAGGAGGAAGCCAAAGCCACCTTTACCTCATTAGCTTCCCAGTGGAAAAGAGTTCCTGTTTCCTCTGGTCTATATCTTCTCTGTACCATCTCACTTCCTGTCTGTCTGTAGAGACCTTCAGACCTCTATAGTTTGCTAGTGGCAAGTTCCACCCTCTAGTCTTCAGAGAGCTTTATTTGTACAAGCAAGATATCACCACAAGCCAGTTACATGGTGAGACCTGACTCAAAAACAAACACAAACAGTGAAGAAACAAACATTCACTTGTTGAATCTGTGTGGGAGGCAAGAGTAAGGAAGCAGATGTAAGTCTTCCTTCATGCTAGAGTGGAGAAGGCAAGGGAAGCTGTGACAATCTGGTACAATGATCAGTAGTTCCTTTGGCATTGCAGAGTCCCATGGGCGAGTTGGAGGTAAAGGAGGTTGTTTTCAGGCTGCCCAACAGGAGCAAAGTCTCAATTCAGGAGAACCAGTGGGGCATGTGGGTGGCATTGAACCAGAAGGGTTGCTGTCTATCATTAAAATTTGTCCTCAACTGCTGCATTTAAATATTACACACTTAGAGTTTTTGAACTTTGAATGCTATAAAAAGTAAGTTCATTGTTAATGGAGGCATTTTGGGGGATAAGGGGTTGTTATAATGTCTCCTAGGCCTCTTTCCAGACAGAGTACCAGGCTTTCAGTAACTGTATGTCTGTAAAATGAACAGGAGCTTTTTATTTATTGAGCTAGAATAGCAATGGAAAATTATGAGCTTAGGATAAGTAATGGAGCTGATGCCTGAAATGTTGAGTAAGTTATCACTTAGACCAACCCTCTGGTTTTACTCGTGTGTGTGTGTGTGTGTGTGTGTGTGTGTGTGTGTGTGTGTGTGTGTGTGTGTGTGCATGCATAGGTGGGTACACATGTTCTTGTGTGTCCATTCCTATGGAGGCCAGAGTTCAATCTTGACTGATGTTCCTTAACCATAGTCTACCCAAATTTACAGAGACAGTGACTCTCTCTGGCCTGGAACTCACAAAGTAGGCCAGGCTAGCCAGTCATCAAGGCCCAGGGATGCACCTGTCTCAGGCTCTTTAGTACTAGGACTGCAAATGTGTGCCACCATGCCCTGACTTTACAGATTGGCTTCTGGGGATAGATTTCAGGTCCCCATGCTTGTATGGCACATACTCTTCTGACTGTGTTATCTCTCTCCAGGCCTTCTCTCGGTTTTGAATTATATTCATGTTGATATATTCAGCTTAGTGAGGTCTCCAGGCCATCAGGAAGTAAAGCAGGTGAAGGAGACAGATGCAGATATGTACTACTATGCTAAGCTGGGGAAGGCATATTTATAAAAAGACAATTATGGATACATAGTAAGTAAGATAGTAATAACATAATATTGAAAGATAATAGATAATGGAACATCGGGCCAGTCCACAAATATTGTGATTTAAAAAAACGAAGAATATTATCAGTGGATAAAGAAAAAAATACATACATTGTACCAGGCTTTTTATTTGGATCACAAACTGGCTCCCAAATCATGACATCAAGAGTTTTGAATGTTTGGCCTAGCTTAGGCACATCTTTGGCTAGCTCTTTTAACTTAACCTGTTTCTCTTTATCTACCTTTTGCTTTGGGACTTATTACTTTACTTTTCTATCTCTTACTTTCACTGCTTCTCTATATCTGTCTGTCTGGCATCTGCCTGGCTTCTTGTGCCATGTGTGTCCCTCATTCTCTCCTGCTTTCATTCTTCTCTTCTTACTCAAGCCTCGATTTCTCCTGCCAGCCCTCCATATCCTTTATCTGCCTTGCAATTGGCCATTCAGCTCTTTATTAAATCAATCAGGTGCCTTACTAAGCAAGCAAGGTGAAACAAATGCAATACATCTTTACATAATTAAACAAACATCCTTACATCATCAAACAAATGCAGCATAAACAAATATAACACACCTTTACATGGTTAAAGTAATATTCTGCAGCATAAACAAATATAATAAATTTTTGCCTAGTTAATGCAATATTCCACAACACATGTACAAACATATACATTAGCAAATATGTATATAGATACCATGAAATATGAATACCTATGTTCTCACTTGTATGAGTACTCTAAAAATATTATACATAAAAATAGAGGGCAAAATCAGTATAGGAGTTATTCTATAAGATTATTAACACAAATACCTTAAATATTTTTAAAATAGACATCTAAATTCAAATAACACACCGAAATGTTTTGAACTTTTAGTGGAGAGTCAGTGAACATAGGCAGGTAATAGTCAAATGGCAATTTTAATGAGAAGGAATATAGTTTATTGACCTACTATATAGCATGGTATCTACAGTTAAAAATGTATCCTACATATATATGTTAAAGATGTGGATTTAAAATAGTCAAATCATAAAAACAATAAGATGCAGTGGTGCATATGTCAATACCCTTCACACTTGATACATCCATTCCAAAATGTTTATGTATAGCAAGACATTCCCATAGTATCACTGAGTATGTGTAATTGCCATTCGTCAATTCAAAATAAGAAGAAAATAGATTCTTTGTAAAGCCACTCAAAATAGTCTCCAATTTATAAAGATTATTTCAGCCACACAACACAGGGTAGCAACCTTTGCCAGGACATGAGCTTTTGGCTCAAAGTTTGGGGCTAGATCTTTCTCAGGCATTCCCTATAAAGTCATTAGGGGCATACTGAGATCTTCAGTGTTACAGTTTTTGTCAACTTGACACAAGCCCAGCAATGACTGGGAGAAGAGACTCTAATTGTTACAATAGAATTGGCCTGGAGGTATGTGGGGGCATTTTCTCCATTACTAATTGATGTGGGAGTACTTAGCCTACTGGCAACCCTGTTCAGGTAGGCCTGGGCTCTATAAGAAAGGTAACCAAAAAGCCTGGGAAAGCCAGTCAGTAAGCAACCTTGGGTTCTTGTCTTGACTTCCCCAGATGATGAAGTGTGCCCTGTAAACCAAATACCCCACCCTACCCCCAGTTGGTTTAAGTCAGTGATTTACCATGGTGATGGAACCAAACTAGACCATTTGGAGTGAAATTTTGTCATAGTTCTGGTTCCTCTAAGCAAACTCTGACTTCCTAGTAGCTCTTGTTTCTGATGCCAGCATACCCCTAGCAGCATATGGTAGAACCAGGTCTCATTTGCAAAATCAATGCCTGTTAGTAAATTTGACTTTGTACACATCTCTTAAATTTCCAACTGTATCACCAGCCAGCTAATGTAATCACCCAAAAGGGTTAGAGTAAAAAAGCCTATCTTTCTGTATTGGAAGTATTCAGCAGCTCAGACCCAGGTAGTAAAGAGCAGGAGATGTACAATGTAAAGGCTCCTGCTGGGAACTGGAGCAGGTCAGAAAGTGCTCCAAGAAAGGGCACAAGCTGAGCCTTCATGCATCCTGGAATCTCAGTGGCAGTCATACTAGGGTGCTGAGTGGGCATTGCCTCTCCATGATGTGTCTGTGTCTTCAGGTTAAGCTGACTGTAAAGACCAGACACTTCTGCTTTACAAAAGAATCATTTGTTATAATTTCTCTAGAGTGATGTTTCTCAAATGGATTGAAAATGGCCAAGTACAAAATAATTTGTTCTTATATAGCACACATTCATCCATGTGCATGCATAGATATGCATGAACACACACACACACACACACACACACACACACACACAGAGAGAGAGAGAGAGAGAGAGAGAGAGAGAGAGTCAAATAAGATTTCAATTAACCATATATACTCTTACTAAATAAAAAAATAAAATGCATTATTGGGCTGGGATGATGACTCAGTGGATAAACTGGCTTTTGCTCAAGGATGAGGACTGAGTTCAGGTCCCCTCACTCATGAAAAAGCCAGCCAAAATGGCATGTGTCTGTAATCCCAGTGCTACAGGTGGACACAAAAAGATTTCTGTAGCTCATTGTATCTAATTGGAAATCTTTGGTTTCAGAGAGAAATCCTGTCTCAAAAAAAAAGGTGGAAAGCAGTAGAGGAAGACATCTGATATCAACTTCTGACCTCCACACATAAGCACGTGTACACCTACAGAAACAAGTACAGAACAATAAACAGTTAAATGATAAAAGCAAAATGCCCTGGGATACTTTATTTTTTATGCTTTCCTTTCTCTTCTAGACTTTTCTAAACCATTCCATTTTGTTACAGTAGTAAATGACAAAAGGTACAGCATCCTAATGTTATAATATTCTAATATAATATGCTGGCTCTCCAGATTTCAATCTCTCTTCTCAGTACATCCGTGTTAGTGGTTTGATCCTTGTGTGGTAAAGCTATACCAATTCAATGGGGGATGAATCCTGAATTTCTCTGTAGCAAGAAGAGTGAAGAGGGTGAAGAAGAGGAGAACGAGGAACTGAAGGAGGAAAAAAAATGAACAAATCAAGCCACTATATATCTACACTAAGATCTTGTGATGGCAATGTTCAGGGAAGAATAAACAGCAGACAGAGGCCCTGGTCTTTGGGAGGGTTGTTTGCAAGGTTTGTCTTTGGATGGCACAATAAGAATTATTCTAAAGCCTTACAGAAAATATCTGTAGTCTTGTTACTAGACTCACCAGTATAATGTACTTGGAAGTCAACATTTGAAGCTCTGCTTTTTGGAGTCAGGACTAGATGTGGGTGTCTGTGGTCAGTGGCAGCAGATAGTGGAGGATTGGGGACTTAATTTCTACTCAGTTTCTACTCTGCATTGTGTTACTGAGTTAGCTTGAGAACTTTTTTTAGCTTTCTGTTTCTTAATTAAATAGGCATGATAATCAAACATCAGCCTAGAAAAGCAAGAATCTCATGATTCTGTCCTTACACCTGGAACAAGACGGAGATATTCCCAGCATCCATTGGTGACCTCCAAGTGAAATACAGACTTCTAAATGCAGAGACAGAGGTTCCTGAACTGGCCATCAAAACCCTACAAATCATTTTGGGAATACTTAGGCAGCTATTTTTGATTATTTATTCCTTGTTTTATGCAACAACTTCATTGAAAGTTCAGGATCAGGTTAGAGTTGATCCTTCCATCTTAGGCTTAGATTTAATTTAGAGAAATAAATGCTAAAAAGAAAAAAGTTTTTAAATTTTAATTTTAATAGGAAGTTAGCTTAAGCCCCACTTTCAGGTAAAAGCTTTTTTTCCACAGCTGACATCATTTTAAGTGCTCCATATTGATTAAACACTTTAGCTGGATTTGTAAGTCTGATCAGAAAATATAAGTTATAAATCACAATGAGATTCTGCCCTTTGATCCCACATTAGCTCTTTCTCCTTTGGCTAGGTGATCATTGCTGATAAAATTCTGGAAACTGAAATCCATTTGATTCGTAATAACCACCTTTGCATAACAATTCACTGTATAGTCTTGTTGACATGCATGAATGCAAATTCATTGGGACCTTTATCAAGGAAACTGATTTCCCCATATAAATCATTGCTCAACATCCTGTCAATCTACTGTGATGGTTTCTTCTCAGACTCTTTTCATCTGAGTCATTGGCTGTCATTTTAGAAATATTGTTTTTTAAAGATCAAGATTTCTTGCTTGACAGGTGTTGCAGAGTGCCATCCTCATCAGAGCACCTATGACTAAGCGCAAGAGGCTCCTGAGGTCAGTTTGTTGACTATTGACATTCCCCACTTTTAGGAGGGGGACAGGAGGATCATTGGGTCAACATCTCTGCTCCCTGCTGACCCCTGGACCTCTTGCAGGCTGTTTGCAATTCTGCCCTAATTAGCAGTGGCTTTCTGGTCTTTGGATGTTCCATAGATTATGGAAAGCAAGGCACATCTTGCTGCTATGGTTATGTAGTCATCCTGGTTGGGGCAAGATTTTTAGTGGGGCAGCTGCTTTGGAGTCACCCCAGGTCTTAAAAGAACCCCTCCCCCATATTCTATAAGCAAGTCCTGTCAATTTATTGGTTCCCCAAGGTGAAGTTTGTCGAGATTATGGTTTGCTTTGTTATTGGAGTCCTGTAACAGAGAGTGGGTGTTTATTTCCATCTCCTCTGGGAAAGTGTTCCTGAAATAGCAGATCTGATTTCTCTTTTTATACTTTACTGGTCAAATATAATGGAAGGTACTAATTCAGCCTATGTCTTCTTACAATGTTGTTTATGACATTGTTTTCTGTGTCTGGACATAACTGAGTAGGTACTTATAAAACCCTCAAGTTATGTTTAACAAGGACACTGAATTTTAGCATGGCCATGAGAACAATATAATGTCTGGGGCTTCACCTCTCCAGGCCAAGTGGACAGCTGAGAAGAACTGATTTGTTGATGGACACAAACAGAACAGCATTTTTATTTTGGTGCCATTACATGCTTGAATTACATGTAAGTCTTGATCATTTGTTTTGTGAGTTTAGGTTTCATAGGATGAGACTTAAGCACCCTGAAGTTGGGAACATGTTGGCTACCACTCTTTACTAAACAGCATCACCCAGGGACTAGGAGGGAGCTAAAAAATTGGAGTTTATCTTTGAATGTGCTCTTTGCATTCATAAATGTAGAGCCTGAGGCTACAAAACTACGAGATAAAATTAGCCACAGATCCCAGGTATTCATATCCTCTGGAATGGCGCTTCTCCTCTCAATAAAAGGAAAAGTGCTGCCTTGCTGGAGATGACTTGAGGAAAGGGCATTCTTTCTCACCTATAAACGGATGAGCATGTGGATAGGGGATTGGGTAAGAGACTCTGGGTGGTCTCGGCTCTTCTGCTCTCACCTACATTTCTGCTCCAGGGCTATGTGTTGAAAAGAACATCAAAGGTGAACTTGATCAGTAGAAGGGAGGGCTAAAATTCTATAGAGCTATGACTACTCCAGGGAGCTATTGAAGGAGGGAACTTTGCAAGCTAATGCACACCTGCTGCAGCTTCTCTTGACCTGTCCTTATGCTGTCCACATGCAGTATAATGGATACTTTCAGCAGCCCATCACTGTATTTCACGTAGTATGCCCCCAATTTTCAGTTTTCCATGCCACAATGTTTTGTAGCAGTCTGACCTTTAGCAAGTCCCCAGTCCTATGTCACCTCAAAGTGCTGACATTGGTTGTTTATCAGCAGAACTCAATGCAGGCAATGACAATGAATGACCAATAAGTGGGATTGTTCAAAAATTAACCTATTGTTTTTACTAGGATAAATGCCAATAAATGGCACAATGGCAGGGAACAATGGGTAAAGACAATTTCTCTCATTTGAAATCACCACCATTAAATATTTGTTATCAAATTTATTCTCTGAAACTTTCATTCATGTATATAATGCATTTGACTACTCTTCCCTACTCTCTCTCTAATCCCAGTCAACTCCTCATTTTTTCTAGCAGATACTTTGCCCAAGTTCTTGTCTCTTGATTTGTTTTATCACCCACTGAATTTAATGAGGTCCACCAATGTGAGCATGGGTTTAGCACTATGCAAAGGAACATGGAAGGATTACCAGTAGGCACAACTGAAGATGATGCCCCTACCACTAGCATCAGTCATAGTCAATAGTTCCCCAGTGTTGCCTGGGAATCAAGATTCACTAGACTCAGTACAGGTTAACTGAAGTTTATTCGGGGAAGATGCACTTACACAAGAAGCAAGTGACCGCCTCAAGTTCCAGCTCCAAGGATTCACTCAGGCTGCCCTCTGTGACCAGATTGTAAGCAAGAGAAAGAGCTGGGGTCCGGGACCCCAGACCTAGTCCTACCCTCCATCACGTCTGCACCTGAGACCACGCCCAAATAGGCATGCAGTGCTACAGGTGCAGGTGTGTTATGGTAAATCTTTCCTCCAAAAGCTGCTGAGCCCTACCGCCACGTGTGCACTTTATGCCAGCCGCCCGCCCGAGTTAGGGCCCCAATTAATGCACAGAGAGACCTGTATTAGGTACAATGCTGCTTGGCCAATGACTAGGATTCTCATCTGCTAGCTCAGTCTCAATTATCATAAATCTATATATTTTATAAGACTTATCGGACGCCTTATTGGCGTCCCTCCTTGCCGTTGGATCACATTGCGCTGCTGGAGGAAGAGCGGAGGGGAAAAGGGGACACTTCCTGTTTCTCCTAGCTAAATATGAGTCTCTTTGCTATGTGACTTCTGGCCTGGATCACCACTTCTCTACTACATTTCCCAGAATCCTCTTTGACTCCTAGTCCTGTTTAACTTGCTGCCATTGGCCAAACAGTATTTTATTTAACAATTAATAAGATAAACATAAACAGAAGTACTTCCCCCATTACAGGTGGGGTGGATATATCACTACACCCCAGGGAATAGGGAACCCTTCTATTCATCGCTGACCGATGATAGGTCCCAACTTCATGTCGGCTTAGTGGAGGTAACCACAGGTGCCTGCTGTGAATATGTTCATGATTGTAATGGCTATGTCAGGCCCAGAAGGTAGTGTTTTACAGCCACCCTTGCTATCATCTGGCTTGTTATTGTTTGAAACAAGGTCTCATGTATCTCCTGCTGGCCTCAAACTTGCTCTGTGGCAGGGAATGACCTTGAATTTCTGATCCTCTGGCTTTCTCCGCCACCTCCTGCAAATGCTAGGATTACAGATGTGGATCATCATGCCCAGTTTATGAGATGCTGGGCGGGCATTGAACCCAGGGCTCCATGTATGCTAGACAACTGCTCTACTAACTCAGTTACATCCCTCAAATGGTATTTTAAAATCATTTTAACAATAACATTCTATAATACACATGAATTAAATAAGTACACCGCTCATCCCATGCTTTGGAGGTAAGTATTGGCTACTTTCTTAGTGAACTTTATTCTAATTTCCCATGCATATTCATGTACACTCCTTTGTCTCTCTACCTATTGTTCACAAAGCCAGCAGGAGGTTTCAGATGTCATGTTTTTGTGCTTTTATTCAAGACCAGGGAATTGGAAGCACATAGTATCATCCATTACTGTGGCTGGCGGGATTGAGTCATATCTTTTTCTGGGTCTTCCTTTTCTCATTTCATCACAGCAGTCAGGTTCTGCATTGTGTTCCTTTGATCTCTGCCACCTTCTTATCACTTCTGACAATCTTGATGTCTAAGCCTTTATTAGAGTGAACTTAGACATGAGCTGAGACACAGGTCTTAACCTTGACTACAATTTAGAATCACCTGGAGAGCACTTAAAACTATCGATGCCTGGGTCTTGACCCAGGCTAATTAAATTAGAGTTTCTGAAGGTAAAGCCCAGGTACTGCTGGAGTTTCAAAGCTCCCCAGCTGGTGATAATGTGCAGCCGTGTCTTAGAACCACTGGTTCAGAGCTTCAGCTATTAGGGCACTTTGGGTCTTAATTCTGTAATCTATCACTGTAGTTCCTGATTTTGTATTATGCATACATTTTTACATGCTTGCCTGCTGATATTTTTATTCTGTTATGGGCAGAAAATCTCTGTGTCTTCTTTTCTTTGGGGAAATTCAACTCCTTTTCTCTAAAATTAAGTATAAAAAAGTTTGGTGGGGAGAGATGGCTCAATGGGTAAAGCTCTTTCTGTGGACTCATGATGACCTGAGTTCAAATCCCCAGAAACCATGGCAAGGTGGGTGTGTGGGCAAGAGTCTATTATCCTAGCATTCCTACAGAGAAATGAGAGGCAGAGACAGAAGACCCACCCAAAGCCAACCAGCCTGCCTGGAATATTCACATCAGTAAACAATAAGAGGCTTTGTGTCAAAGGAGGTGCAAAGTGAAGACTGACACATGAGGTCTTGTTCTGACTTCTACATACTTGCTGTAGTATTTGAGCACCCTTACTTGCACACACATATGATCCTATCACACACACACACACACACACACACACACACACACACACACACACACGTTCCTATAAATGTGAAGGTTGGAGGATAAATTCATTCTGTGTCCCTGAGACTTTATGTATTAAGAAACTAAGAAACATCATGACTCTGGATCATCAATGTGAGCCCATAGCTGAACATCAGTCCGGGTAATGCTGAAACATCATGGAGTCCCTCTTGATGAAGACTTGCAGCATTTTGCTTAGGCATACGTGTGTCTGCATGGGCATCACCTCTCATGATGATAGATTGATAACATCATTCCAGGACTTGGGATCACTAGTTTGAATTTCAGGACTATGGGAATCATAGAAACAGTCCATGTGACATCAGGTAGACTTCACATGGGCACGGCCATTCAACAAGACTAAGATTATATATTAATAACCCTTCCCTTCCCCCAAAAGATGGTCAACTCATCACTCCCCAGATGGTCATGAAGATGCTACAAAGATCTTAAGCTTCCCTCAGCTCTCACTTCACATCTGCAGTGTTGGCATGGTGGAGTATGCATCTACACTTACGAAATGTAATCTCTAAAGTGACAGCATGCCAGCAGCATACAAATGAATGTTAAAGGTGCTATTTCTAGTCAGATCACTGAGAAGGAGCTGGTGGCACTTATTCGTAGGTGTAGAGGTATTGCTGAAGTGTCCCAGTGTAGTGTCATGCACATTTGAGTAGGCTTGGAAGACCCCTGACTAGTGTGGCAGAGGACAACTGAGGACAGAAAATAGTATTGCAAGTTATCAGTGGACACTGGTTCCCAAGCATCCCATGGAAATACATACTTTTCTCTAACCATCTCTTTATCATAAAGATTGACAATCAATGTTATAGCTGTATTGGTTGAACTCTTCTCAGCTCTATCAAATACACATTCTATTTTAAGAAGAATTTTTAAAAGTCTCTATTACTATTTAAAAAGGTCTATATCTATATTAATGCCCATATAACTGCATTAACTACATACAATTTTAAATGTATGCTTTAAATGTATCATAAGGGAAATAAAGAAAAAACAATTACTAATGAAATGATAATATATTTCAACATGTACTCTCTTGGACATATTTAGGAAATAAGCATTTGTTGAAGGCATATAGGCATTCTTTGAAGGTGTATTATATATATATATATGTGTGTGTGTGTGTGTGTGTGTGTGTGTGTGTGTGTGTGTGTCTGTTTATACCAGTGCATAAATTGATCTGGACACCCAAGGAGGCAAGAAGAGATTGTCAGATCCCTCAGAGCTGGGAGTTTCAGACAGTTATACATACTCTTAATCACTGAGCAAACTCTTCAGCACCAGGTAAGTTAGTTTACAAAACTCTTCATGCTTATATATCTACAAGTATGAACTTACTACAGACTCAAAGACTGAGACTGAAGCTGCCCTCAGTGGCAGTTTTCCAATTAAGGCAACTACTTGATGGCTTAAAATATAAGAAAACATCTACTTCTCTCCATTTATATTAAAGTTAAATTCTAGACATGAAATCTAAGAATACTAGGGCTGTGGAGGTGGGTCAGCAGATATAGTACTTCAGGATCAAGTGTGAGTACTCAAGTCCAGATACCCTGAACCCATATAGAAGTCAGGCAGATATGGTGGCCATCTGTAACCTTGGCATTGGGGAGCCAGAGATGGGAGTACATTGAGTAAGATGGCTAGCTAGACTAGCCGGAAGAAGAGAATTCTAGGCTAAGTGAAAGCACCTATTTCACTAAATAAAATGGAGCATGATTGAGACAAAGACCCAATGTCATCCTCAGGCCTTCACATACATACCTATGCATTTGTACTTCCACACACATGAACCCAGACACATGAACATGCATACATACATACATACATACATACATACATACATACATACATACATACTGCTTTAAAAAACATTATGCTGAAGAACCAATATCAAACTCCTGCCAAGAACCTATAGTTCATGAATAAATAGTGTCGAGGTAGGCAAATTTAGAATTAAATATGTCCAGTAATAATAATTTCCAAAATAAAACAAAACTCCAAAAAAAAAACTTGCAATACCAAGCAAGGAATGTAATAACAGAGATTTAAACCCTGTTGACAGGAGTAGATGTTGGAGAGGTCATTTTAGGAAACTGCATTATAAGATTTGTCAAAATGAACATATCATAACTCAATAATCCAATACCTCTATTGATCCTAGGAATATATACTCACTAAAAGCAACATCTATATTCACAAAAGATACATGCTGAGATTTTTATGGCAGTACAATATTTAAAGAGGCTATAATGTCGACTGACATTCAAATGGCAATTTGTGATGTATTTATAGAATGAGTTTGATTTAGCAATAAAAATATATGTACTATTGTCTTGTGCAATATTATGGATGAATCTCACAGATAAAATGTAAACAGAAATGAGGATGAAAGACTCAAGTGGTTAACTGTGGCACAGGAGGCATGGGGGACAAAGGAGTCATGCTGGCATGACTGTAGAATATTCTGAGTAGTAGTTACGCATTTAGAATGAGGTTTTCAATTATTTATTTAAAATATGTAAAGTTTACCTTTAAAAATTTTCAAAATAGATGAAACAAAGGATTTACTTCTCTGATTAGTGGAATGTGCCTTTACTGAAATTGACAATTAAAAAATGTGACCTTCTGAAACTGAAAAGCGCCATAAGACAATGGACATCAATAAGACAAAATGGCAGCCTACAGATTTGGAAAAGATCTTCACCAACCACACATCGACAGAGGGATGATCTCCAAGATATATAAAGAACTCAGGAAACTAGACATTCAAAATGCCAAATAATCTAATTAAAAATGGGGTACAGACCTAATTAATTAGAGAATTCTCTACAGGAGAGTCATAAATGGCTTAGATACACATAACACACATAAAGAATTTCTCAACATCCTTAGGAAAATGCAAATCAAAGTGAGTCTGAGATTCCACTTTATGCCTGCCAGAATGGCTAAGATCAAAAACACTAATGATAGCCTATGATGGAGAGGACGTGGAGAAAGGGGAACACTCCTCAACTGGTGGTTTGAGTGCAAACTTGTACAGCTACTTTGGAAATCAGTATGGTGATTTCTCAGAAAATTAGGGATCAACCTACCTCAAGACCCAGCAATACCCAAAGGATGCTCAGTCATACCACAAGGACACTTGCTCAGCTATGTTCATAGCAGCAATTTTCATAATAGCCAGAACCTGTAAACAGCCTAGATGCCCCTCAACTGAAGAATGGATAAAGAAAATGTGGGACAGTTACATAATAGACTATTACTCAGCAATAAGAAACAAGGATATCATGAAATTTTCAGGAAATTAATGAAAATAGAAACAATCATCCTGAGTGAGGTAACCCACATCCAGAAAGACAAACATGGAATGCACTCACACATAAGTACATATTAGCTGTAAAGTAAAGAAAAATCAGGCTACAATCCATAGCCCCAGAAAGCTAGATAAACAAGGGGCGCCCAAAGAGAGACACATGGATTTTCCTGGGAAGAAGAAATAGAAAAGATTTCCTGGGTAAACTGGGGTTAGGGGAGTGGAGGTATGGGAACACAAGGGATAGAGCTGGGTGTGTTGAGGGCAGAATGGACAGGGAGAACAATGAAAGAGATATCTTGATAGGGGTTCATTTTGGTGTTAGTGAGAAACCTGGTGCCAGAGAGGTTCCTGGGAACCCACAGAGACGATCCAAGTTAACACTCCTAGCAATAGTGGAAAGGGTAACTGAACTGGCTTTTTCCTGTAGTCAGGTTGGTGACTGCCCTAGTAGTCATCATTGAGTCTTTAGCCAGTACCTTATGGAAGCAGATGCTGCGATCTGCAGCCAAGCACTGGGCTGAGCTCCCATTGAAAAGAGGGAGGAGGATTGTATGAGTCAGAGGAGTCAAAGTCATGATAGGGTAATCGGTAATGTCCTTCTGTGTTTGCTTATCTTATTGGCTGTTGAATAATGCACTGTTTGGCCATGAGGCAGCAAGTTAGGCAGG